>NC_133769.1:333809168-333855457 GCF_003597395.2 Chelonoidis abingdonii
CAAATGTAGGAAGGTCAATTTTACACTTTGTTGCCAGAACATTCTAGGACTGTAGGACAAACACTCTTTGACAGGGCTTTGTACAGTGTCAAAAACAACTAATTTCTAAGGATAGTTCACAGCTCAGTCTGGTTCTTCATTTGTGTGTCTATCCCTATAATTCTTTTAACTGATATAAAATAGTAATTACTGTGAATTTTCTGTATCCTGTACCAGCACTAACTTTGTTTCCCTACAATAAAGGCTTTGCATGAACAATGACAAATAGATGGTCTAGGCTGTGAAGGAGGAATGTAAATAACTTTCAAATGGCAGCAATAAAGCAGCACAGTTATAATGATTTGTATTCTGATCTTTAGGTAGTGCCTATGAGGCCTCAATTGACAGTGAAGATCTCTAGGTGCCTGTACAAACACATAATAGAAACAACCCTTGCTCAAAAGGAAGGGACTTACCCATCTAAATCAGGGATTGGCAACCTGGCATTGGCCATGCGGCATCCTAGGGTAAGGCCCCCTGGCAGGCCCGGTCTGTGTTGTTTACCTGCCATGTCTGGCAGGTTTGGCCAACTCACGGCTCCAGATGGCCGCGGTTCGGCGCTCAGCGCCAATGGGAGGCTGCGCGGAACGGAAGGGCCAAGGATTTGCTGAGCCTCTGCTTCCCGCCGCTCCCGCATTGGCCTATGAGTGGAAACAAACCGCGGCCATGGGAAGCCGTGATTGGGACAAACCTGCAGACACTGCAGTGTAAACAAACCAGCCCGGCCGGCCAGGGGCTTACCTTGGTAAACCATGTTGCAAAGGTTGCCGATTCCTGATCTAAATAGACAAGACAGCCAAAGAATAGTGGAAAGGAAAACAGAGCCACAGGGAGATTGAAGCCAATTGTCTAAGGTCAGACAAGCCAGTCCGTGGCGAACGAGAAAAGAACCCTAGGTCTCCAGATTCCCAGGTCAGCACCCTAGTGCTAGATCTATGCTTGTTCACGCACCTGGCACAATAACAGGTGCTTTATAAATTACTGCTAAATGATTAGATCTCTAGATATCACTTTTTGAAAAAGGAGACAGATATCCAATATACAGAATATCAACGGAAGTTTAGAATAAGAGCTTACACAGCCTTGGATAAGCTTGTATAGCTGTGGTTAATGTCATTAGGAGCTGAGTGTTTACAATCTAAAGGTCAGATTTGTCTCACAGTTTCAATTTGTAAGATGTGATCATCTTTATTTCGTTAGTTGAGGAGTCAAATCGACTATGCTGTAATGCCATTCTTACTACTAGTCTGTGAACACAGAGATAATAAAACCGTAAGTTTTAACAGTCAAGAATTCTTTAACTTTCATAGACTGTATATTAAATTTAAAGAGCCATGTATACATCAAGAACGTACTGCACCGAGACAGAGTATTATCCTGTAGTATTGGAGTAAGTAAGACTAATCCCCTGACAGATGTCTGTCTAGCCTTCTTTTTAAAATTCCATGGCTATTGAGTGTTTCCTATTGATGTGGCTACTGACAGGCCGCCATATAGATGCTCTCCCACTCTTTTCAGTGGTTTGGATTTCAGACTGCTGGAAATGCCTGATCAGAATCGAAACTAGGATGGCTGAGACATGTGGTATGACACACAAGTCGTTTTCAGGAAGCCAGCAGGGCTAAAGTGAGAAGGATTGGTTCTCCTCAGGCTTTTTGGTTGGAAAAGTAAAGGAATTCAAAGAAGTTAATGGAGAGAATATAGTGGAGTCAAACTTTATTACAAGCCCAGAGATTTAAACTGGAGCTATGATTCCCAACAGTATTTATTTAAGTCAGTCTCAATAGCCGCAACATCAGTGTCAAAAGGCTGCCAATTACATACCTTTCAGTTCAGATTTTCAGATTCTTTCTGGCTGTTACCACTGAGAAACAGATAACTGTTAGCCACAACAATAACACATAAAAGAAGCAGAAACATCTCTCTGAGGAACAGTAACAAGAAAAATTACCTGATACACAGAGAACCTCATTACAATTAGCAAGATGGAAATTTATCACATTAGCAAGACAGAGGCAGTCATTCATAAGGCCTCTGTTTTGCTCCATAAAACAAAAATATGTCATTCAAGACATACTTTAGTCTTATGGAATCTATTTTTTTGGACCACTGTCAATTAACTTTGTAATACACTTTTGAAGATACTCTTGTAGGTTTCTGGAAGTTTTATGGGAAACATTCCAAGAGCATGTGTTGTTGACGAAACCCTGTCAGTTTGGAGGAGAGGGTATAAACCCAAAGGATGTACTGGAGACGGGAATTGACACAAACTATACACATACATTTTTAAGTTCCTCGAAACTTCTTACCTTTCTTTTTTAATTCTCTCCAACTGCATTCTTGACGCCTTCATTTCCTTTCCTATAACTCAGGCTCACAATCTGGAGATCTTTAGCTCTTCTTCTCTTTCCTATCCCATATCTATCTCTTGGTAAATTTTATATCACTTCTTAACTTGCTCTTTAATGTGCCTAATGTTTGCTTTTTTCTCACTAACCTCATTAAAATTTCATTTGTTTATGTTATAGTAATCTTGCAACAGGAATAATTTTAAGCTATTTTCCAGCCACCCCTCTTATTCTATCCAGTTTTCCTAAATTTTTGTAACTGCTAAAGTTTTTTCCTCCTATCATTATCTGCATCACCACCCTTCACAACTCACTCTGTTTTGGCTTCTTGTCTTTTTTTGCATTTTGATATTCAATTCCTTTGACCCTCATTTCAAAACTCTACATAATAGCATCCTATGTATGTCCTCGATCTGTTGCCTCCTTATTTTTCATTCACTTCAATTTTTCCCATTTGTTTTGCCTTACTGTCATTTGTGTCTCATTTTTGCACAGCCATTATTGCCCTTTAGCTTGGAACACTCTCATTTTCCTCTTTGCTAGGCACGTCCCTCCTCCTTTAGTCCTGATAAAAACCTTTCCCCTCCAAGAATACTTCCATTCCTCCTTTCTCTTCACCAATATATCTCTTCTCGCTCTCCCTTCTTGGAATTTTTATTCTGTTAGCTGTTGACAACAGGGGGCACTACTGCCCTGGAAATGGATCTTTATGGGGTCTTATGGAAGCAGATTACTGCCATACCAGGAAAAAAGCTCACAGTAATTTCTTCAATACACCAGCAGTTTACTGAGAATGAATTTACACAAGTTGGTAAAGGGTTTATATTAAGCACATAACTTCTATGTAATCACATTGAGCTATACATTTCTCTTAAGAGTCTCTCTTTCACAAACATCACAAAACAGGTCCTGTGGCTAAGGCCTCACGCAGTTCCTGCTTGGCAAAACAGAGAAGGTGGTTACAAGTTTTACAGATGGCTTCTGCTCTCTCTGGTCTGTTCTTCTTAGGCCCTCTGGTCTGTCTTGGAGTCCCTCAAGCAAGCTTTGTTGCCTTGAGATTCCTCTGGTTCACAGTCTACTTGGCCCATGGAGCAGAGTTTTGAGCTACTCTGTCTAGCAGCATTTGCTTCTTCAAGCATCAGTTAAGGAAACCAACCAACAGTAATTTACTTTGGTTGGTTCTATATACTCTCTTTTTCCTCAAGGAGTCACATTCTTAAAAAGCATGCCCAGTGGGCATGTGGTTAACTTAATTTTTACTGGGATTAGTATTTTAGAAGGGACTGGGGGCATAGGCACCAAACTCCATGGGTGCTCCTGGGGCTGGAGCACCCATGGGGAAAAAATAGTAGGTGCTCTGCACCCACAGAGCCAGCAAGCTCTGCTCCCCCCGGCCCACCTCCTCCTCCCCTGGCGCACGCATGTCCGCCGCTCCTTCCGCTTACTCCAGCACTTCCCAGTCCGGCCACCACAAACAACTGTTTGGCAGCGTTAGCACACTCAGGGGGCGGGGTAGGATGGAACATGGCATGCTTCAGAGGAGGAGGCAGGGAAGAAGTGAGATTTGGGAAGGAGTTGAATAGGGGCAGGGAGGGGGTAGAGTTGGGGCGAGACTTTGGGGAAGGGGTTGGATGAAGTGGGGAAGGATGGAAGAGGTGAGTCAGAGCAGCGCCTCATGGAAAAGATGGAATTGGGTGGGGCTGGTGCAGAGGGTGGGGTCAACTATCCATGGAAAAGGGGGAAGTCACGCCATCGGGGGGCCGGAGTCGGTGGGGGTAGCGGGGTGGTACCGAACAAATCCACTCACATTTACTCTCACTCATCAGTCATTCACTGGCTCTTTGTGTGGCGTCCTTGCCCTGTAACGGTCACTATAACCACGTCGATCCGTCACCATCCATGGAACTTTATACATGTGATATTTATCTTTTGCATGGCGCCCATAATTGCTGACCAATAGGTTCAAGTGATTATGTGTAACATGCAGACTTTGCCAAGTTCTTTATCAATTTGCTTCTGCTTGAAGGAACTTGCTCCCAAGTCCTCTGCAGCCATTCAGCCATATTTAAGTCATTTCAGGTTATGCTCATTCCATTCATTTCTGTGTGGCCACACCAATTTGGCACCATCCAACATTAGCCTTTTCTTTTGTTATGAACCTCTTTGCATGTGAAATATGTCTAGCCTCTTGCTAAATCGGGTTGCACATTATGATATCATAGAAGTGATTATTGTTATATTTTATTGTTATTAATATAGGGGATGACGTCTCCTAGCCTTAACTCACTGAGTAATTACTTTATACATGATTTCAGTGGACTACTCAAGAATATCCTCTTTCTTACCCACATGTGGAAATAATAATAAGTGGTTACTATTAATATAGGGGCTGATCTGCTAACTCTTAATTACTGAGTAGTTCTCTAAAATTAAAATGTCCATTGCCCACTGGTAATGGCTTAGTCAAGTTGTTTTATTTATTATTAATTATTATTTATTATTTTTATTCAATTGTAAGCAGAGTCAGGAATGACATCCGTGGTGAATTGTTGGATGAGTTTGTGGAAAAGAACTTCAGAAGGGCTGATCTGTTTGCATAGGCACGCCCACTCCGCTAGCATGGCCGCACGGCAACCCCAAAATGGTCACTTTGGCTGCTGTGGGATCCCACAGTTGTCTCCATGCTTATTGGGGCAGGAAGGAATAAAGTGTTGTTACATGAGCTGTGAAATTAAGTCCAGTGAACTGTTTATTTGACGAGGACTCACCATCAACTATGTAGCACTCGCTAGACGAGGGACATCTGTGTTCCAAAACCCAGTGATTGAGAGGAGGCTAGGGGTGGTATTTGTACCTGATGGATGGACTTCTTTTTGAGGACCCAAAACACCCTAAAATTACTAAGAGCTGGATCACTGTGTTAACTAGTGCGGGGAGCCTGAAGATATATTGCTAAAGTGGTGCAGAGCGGAGCAGTTTGTGGGATTGGTTGGAGCAGCCTATGGACAAACAAGCAGAAGTGGAGCGGAGCGGAGCGGAGCTGAGCTGAGCAGTTTGTGCAGGATGGTTGGAAGTGGGCCCATGGGATACGAGTGGAGGTTGAAGGCGGGACAGAGGCGGCAGAAGTTCGTCGGGACTGGCTGGAGCAGCCTTGCAGGAATGCATCTAACTCTCTCTCAAGGCTTCCAGAAGCCACAGAGCATCAGGGATCCAACATGGGAGCTGAGAACTCCACATGGGGCCCTGGGAGCCTGTAGTTTTTTGGCTAGCTCCTGCCTATAGAGCTCACCTCCTGGAGCAGGAATCACTACATTTCCCAGCATTCCCTTTGGCAGCTATCAACAGAGTGGGAGGGAGATAATGTAGCTTGAGACCTCGTTGCTGCAGGGGGCCAGAGCAGCAGCGGGGGCCATAAGAGGGGACCAGTGCCCAGGGCGCTGCCGTGCAGGGGCAGCATCCTGCTCTACCAGGGCTCTGCGTCCCTCAGGGGCTGACCTGTCCTGGCTCCTCAAGTCCCCCTGCTTAGGGGCTCCCCCAGTTCTGCCTTCTCTGATTCCCGGCAGTCCTGGAAGCAGGAGCCCCGGCTGGAAGGATCTCGGGGCTGAGGCTCGGCCTGGAAGGCCACTCTACCTGAAAAACTCTGCCAGCACCGGACCGGCTGGAGGCAAAGGGGAGCAGGCGGAGTCCAGGGCCCGCCCTGGGTGCCAGGAAGGAGTTGGTGGATGCAGCCTCTGTCTTCTGCTAGCGTCATGAGTGGGATGCTGATGACCCACCCTGGAAGCGAGGTTACCAGTGACCCAGGGCTGGGGGCAGCGGGGGAGGTGGTGTGGGGGGAGAGCCCCAGGGCTGGAGTGGGCAGGGGGCCGGCAGGGTTTGGGGGAAAGCGGAGCCAGAGCTGGGCAGCAAGGGGGTGAGAGGGGAGCCCATGGTAGGGGGGCAGCCAAACATTTTTTTGCTTGGGGGCAGCAAATAACTTAGAGTGGCCCTGATCTTGTGGCACTCCATCCTATGTTAATTCTCAATTTACTGAGGCTACAGGGAGAGAACTAGTGGTTATATAGCTGTCTAGAAGAAACCAGTTTTTCTTTGCCTTTCTTGCTTCCATTAGTGCAATCATAAGGCACCAATGCATGGGTGCTCTGGGGCTGGAGCACACAGGGAAAAATTGTGGCTGCAGCTGCACCCACTGGCAGCCAAGCTTCCTCCCCCCTGCCCCATCTTCCTTCCGCCTGCCCGAGCACCGTGTCCCCGCTTCTCTCCCATACCTCCCCAGGCATTTTCCCACCATGCTCCTGGATGGGGGACGTGTAGGAGCAGGAACATGGGAGGAAGGTGGGGAAGAGGCCGGGGCCTGGTCGGGGATTTGGGGAAGGAGATTGGAATATTTGCGGGGCCAGGGCTGGAATTAGGGGTCAGAGGACTTTGGGAAAGGGTTAGAATGGGGGCAGGGTGGGGAGGGGGGTTGGGGGCTCATGGAGGGGTGGAGTGGGCCCCGAGTGCCCTGTGCCCGCCGAGCACCCCCGATTCCCGACCCGCAGCCCCCCCGAGTGCCCTGTGCCCCCAAGCATCCCCCACTCCCGACCCACAGCCCCCCAAGTGCCCTGTGCCCCCCGAGCACCCCGCACTCCTGACCTGCAGCCCCCCGAGTGCCCTGTGCCTCCTGAGCACCCCCCACTCCCGACTGCAGCCCCCTAACACCTCCCCTCCCAACCTGCAGCCCCCCTAAGTGCCCCCACTCCCAACACACAGCCCCTAACATCCCCTCCCAATTCACAGACCCCCCAAGTCCCCATGCCCCCCAAAGCACCCCCACTCCTGACCCACAGCCCCCCAGTGCCCCTGACCTGCACGACTCCTGAGTGCCTTGTCCCCCACTCCCGACCCGCTACCCCTAGCACCCCTCCCAACTCACAGCCCCCCCAAGTGCCCTGTGCCCTCCCGAGTTCTGTGCCCCCAAATACTCCCCACTCCCGACACACAGCCCCCAACACCCCCTCCCGACCTGCAATCCCCCTGGGTGCCTTGTGCCCACCGAGTTCTGTGTGCCCCCCAAGCACCCCACTCTCGACCCGCAACCTCCCAGCACCCTCTCCTGACCCGCAGCCGACCAAGTGCCCTATGCCCTCCCAAGTTCTCTGTGCCCCATGAGCGCCCCCACTCCTGACCCACAACCCCCCTAACACTCCCTCCCAACCCACAGCCCGAGTGCCCTGTGCCCCCGAGTTCTCCATGCCCCTCAAGCACCCCCACTCCTGACCCGCAGCCCCGCTAGTGCCCCTGACCTCTGAGTGCCCCATGCCCCCCACTCCCGACCTGCAGCCCCCCTGAGTGCCCTGTGCCCTCCCGAGTTCTGTTCCCTGCGAGCGCCCCCACTCCTAACCCACAACCCCCAGTGCCCGTGAGCCACATGACCCCTGAGTGCCCTGTGCCCCCACTCCTGACCCGCACGCCCCCCGAGTGCCCCATGCCCCGCACTCCCGACCCGCAGCCCCCGAGCGCCCCCCCTGAGTGCCTCCCACTCCCAGCCCACGACCCGTCCCCCAATTACCCTGAACCCCCGGAGGTGACCCCGCAGCTGGTCTCTGTTGGGGAGGGTCCAGCTGACAAGGACGCTGGTACTGTTGAATATTTCCACCCCCACGTTCTCGGGGTTCACCTGGGGCACTGGGGGAGGAACAAACACATGTAATGTCAGAGCTTCCCCCCAATCCCTTCCCACCACTGCCCCCCTAAGCTGGGGGTCACAGTTCTCCCATTTCCTCTCCCCCATTCCCCAAGCCCACCCCAGGGGTCACAGCCCCCTTTTTCTGCCCCCTCCCCCACTCACCATCCTCCCCAGAGTACCCCACCACAGTGGGGGGCTCGGGCCCCTTGCCGATGGGGTTCACGGCCTGCACCTTGATCTCGTAGGGGACAAAGGTGGGGGTCCTCGTTACCAGCAAGGGGGGGCCTCTGACTGTCTCCTCGCTCCAGCTCCCCCCCTCACCCAGACGTCGCCACTGCACCCGGTAGCTGAGCTCGGGGGCGTTCCAGTCCGACTTGTTCAGGGGCTGGGGGAGGAAAGGGGGTGTCAGTGCATGGGGGGGGCAAAGCCCCAGGACCCCCCCCATTTTCCCCACCTGAGTGCAATGCACTCCAGCCCCCCAGCACACAACGAGAGCAAGTGACTAACTATCCCATCACAAACAGATACAGAGCCTGCAACTACCCTGTGACAGCCACCCTCCCACCGACTACACCACAACTACCCTGTGACAGCCACCCACCCACCCTCCCGCCACAAACAGATACAGAGCCTGCAACTACCCTGTGACAGCCACCCTCCCCGTGACTACACCACAACTACCCTGTGACAGCCACCCACCCACCCACCGTCAGCTACAAGACAATTACCCTGGAACAGCCACCTGTAGTAAGAGGAGACCCTGAGATATAAACCTTGGTATCAAGGCCTGGTACAAGGCCTGAGGCCTGAGCTAAAGCAAAGTGAAGCTGTGAGCCAGAGGCAGGCCCTGCTCGCAGCAGCTGGCAAGGAAAGGGCTGATGCTGCAAAAGATACGTGGAGACCAGAGATCAGAACATTCACATCCTTGCACATTCCACACAGATAACAAGGAAGAGGCCGACCCATCCCAATGACAGGGGCAAAGGGGAATATGATGGATAGAGTTGTTCTGTTCAAACCAACACGTACAATGTGAGAGGCGGTACCTTACTATGCAGAGCGGTTGCACCTCAATCCGTCAGGAGTGATGTGTAACTTGTTTGTAGTTGTCTTTGTCCGGCCGAGGGGACAGTGGAAAGTCCCACCACTGACTGAGCCGAGTCCATTGCCAAGAGGCACTTTCTCTTAGCATGCCCGGTAGAGTAAGTAATCTACGGGGAACTGCCATTGTGTCCACACGGCAATAAAGCTGGCCGACGTGCCGTCGTACCTTACTAGTCATTGGGGGTTCTCTTCGGGTCGGCTGTGTCAGCTGTCTGCAGAGCTGGGACAGGACACAGCGGGACACACGCACGCAGCCGAGAGAGAGCAGAGCACCACACCGGTAGCATCTGACAACACCACCCACCCGCCATGAGCTACAACGCAACTACCCCGTAACAGCTACCCACCCACGGGCCGTGAGCTACAACGCAACTACCCCGTAACAGCCACCCACCTGCTGTGAGCTACAACACAACTACCCCGTAACAGCTACCCACGGGCCGTGAGCTACAATGCAACTACCCCATAACAGCCACCCACCTGCTGTGAGCTACAACGCAACTACCCCGTAACAGCTACCCACCCACTCACTGTGACTACAACACAACTACCCTGTAACAGCCACCCACCTGCTGTGAGCTACAACACAACTACCCCGTAACAGCCACCCACCCACGGGCTGTGAGCTACAACGCAACTACCCCGTAACAGCTACCCACTCACTCACTGTGACTACAACGCAACTACCCCGTAACAGCCACCCACCTGCTGTGAGCTACAACGCAACTACCCCATAACAGCTACCCACCCACCGTGAGCTACAATGCAACTACCCTATACACTCTCACGCACACACCATAAAGTACAAAGTACCCTGTAAAATATAGCGTCAGCTACAACATTACTACTCTGTAAAACACACCCCATGTGCAGGACGACACAACTACATTGTCTCTCACACACCCCTCCCCAGCATAACCAACAGCATGTGACAAGCATTGTGAGTGTCCTGTAACCCACACACGGTGTGACAATCCTGTGACCCCTCCAAGGGAGGTAGCCGCAGCTCCATGACGTCACTCCGTGGGGGTCGACAACCCCCAGCCAAGAAGAGCCACCATCAGTCGCTGGGTGGAACAACTCAACAGCCGGCTCTGTCGACCAACAGCCGGCCCTGGGGGAGACTCCATCAGGCGTCTGTAGAGGGCTGGCCATTGCATGGGTCTCCGGTGTCATCGGGGGGCATGAGACTGCGCCCGCCTGCCACACCCCAGTGGTAGCCGGCTTCTTCCCTTTGCCGGGGTGATCTTGACGCATCTCCCCTGTGACGCTGGTGCCGACTTGTTTCGCCCCTACGGCAGCGCGTCCAGCACCTGACACCGGCTCACCAAGGTGCGTCCCACCCAGGGGACCAGGTTTGTATTGGTTTTGGTGGTGCCCAGAACAGGTCCAAGCAGAGTTGCCCCAGGCCCGGTGCTCTAGGGGGGAGCCCACGCTTCAGGGGGCCCAGGGTGGCCAGCGAGGGGCCTGGCCCCAGCCTGCCCTGCCCCGCTGGCTCTCGGCGCCACTCAGGCAAGGGGGCAGAGCTGGAGAGAGGTGGGACAGGGCAGGGGCTTGGGGGAGGGGAGAAATGGGGTGGGGGTGGGTTGCTCGCTGTGGCCTGGAGATGGGGGGACCCAGTGACTGTTGCCCAGGAGGCCCCCCCAGCTCAGGTGCAGCTGGTTCTGGCCAGTGGGGGAGAGGGGCTCAGGGATCCCGGTTCCAGGCAGGGGCAGGTGGCCTGTTTACCTGGAGCTGGAAGTGGGGGGCTGGCCAGGGACAAGGAGTGGCCAGAGCCCCTGGGGACCAGGCCAGGCCCGGGGCCTAAGAGCCGCCTGGGGCAGGGGTCAGACGCCAGTGAGTCCCCGTGTGATGCTGGCCGAGTCCAGCCGGCTGGAGATCGGGGGGGATTTGCTCTCTCTGGGCGTGGGGGCCCTGGAGCCCAGAGCAAGGGGACGCCCCGAGGGGCCCATGGCAGAGCCAGGCTGCTGGGGGCCCCAGAGAGAGCAGAACCCCAAGAGGGGCCGGGGAGTCTGTGTCACCACAGACCGGAGCCAGCCAAAGCTGTGGGGCAAGGCAAGGCCAAGGGGGAGTGTGAGCTGAGGAGGCTGCGGTCAACGAGGGACCCCCCAGCGGCGTCTGTCATGCACACGCGGCAGGAGCTACAATGCAACTACCACCGCACAGTGCACACACACGGAGTCCGAGCAGCGAGTGTCCCGTGCGTGCACAGCCAATGGGTGTCAAAACCCTGTCACCGTGACACTCGGAGACCCTGGCACAACAGCCAAGCTACCCCTGTAACACAACCTCCCTAAACTACCCCGTGAACCTGGCTACATCATGAACCACCAGCACCCGGTAACCATCAGTGTTTCTGCCTCGCAACACCCGCCGCCTCCTCCCTGTACCGAGCGCCACACAACACAGGACAACACACGGTGTCAGCTACACAGCCAACCCCCACACTGAGACAACAGCCGGTAGCCACCTGTGACCAAGTGGGGCATTGTCTTGTTCTTCCAGTGGGTTGCAGGCAGGGGGGATGAGACTCCATGTCCCTGGAGGTTGCTGGTTCAACGAGTGGAGGGAGAGGGAAGCTGGGACCCCAGCTGGCAGCAGGGGGGCTTGGGGCTGGAGGGGGAGCAGGCAGAGCCCCCCTGGCTGCAGGGGGACTGGGATGTGCTGGCTGAGGGAGGCCAGGCCGGGGGCCAGAGAGTTTCCTGTGCTGGATAAACCCTCCTGTGTTACGCTGGCTGGGAGAAAAGGGGGTTCCCCCCAGGGACCACATGGGGCCAGGACTGGGCACAACCTGTGAGCCCACGACACCCTCCATGGGCCCCCTGCCGCGCAGGACATGGACTCCCCAACCTGCCGAAGGAGGCTGCGTCTGGGGGGCTGCACAGATGTGTATGTGGGGGGATCAGGGGCTGTGGTGGGCAGGCCCCCCGACACGTTACCTGCCAGGTGATGAGCATGTTGTTGGTTTCGTTTCCCTCGCCGGCCACCCCCTCAGGGTAACGCTCGGGGGCTGGAGGGGAAAGGGACCCAGTAAGCGGGTGAACCCCCTCCCCACCCTGCCCCCATTCTAACCCTTTCCCCAAAGTCCCTGACCCAATTCCAGCCCTGCCCCCAATATTCCAACTCCTTCCCCAAATCCCCGACCAGGCCCCGCCTCTTCCCCACCTCCTCCCATGTTCCTGCTCCTCCCCCCATCCCGGAGCATGGTGGGAAATGCTGGGAGGTATGGGGAGAAGCGGGGACACGGCGTGCTCAGGGCAGGCGGAGGAGATGGGGCAGGGGGGAGGGAAGCTTGGCTGCCAGTGGGTGCAGTGCAGCCACTAATTTTTCCCTGTGGGTGCTCCAGCCCCAGAGCACCCATGGCATTGGTGCCTATGATTGCACCTAATGGAAGCAAAAAGGCAAAGAATAAACTGGTTTCTTCTAGACAGTATATAACCCATAGTTCTCTCCCTGTAGCCTCAGTAAATTGAGAATTAACATAGGATGGAGTGCCACAGATCAGGGCCAGCTCTAAGTTATTTGCTGCCCCCAAGCAAAAAAATGTTTGGCTGCCCCCCTACCATGGGCTCCCCTCGCACCCCCTGCTGCCCCAGCTCTGGGCTCCCGCCTTTCCCCCCAAACCCTGCCGCCCCCTGCCACTCCAGCCCTGGGCTCTCCCCCCCCACACCACCTCCCCCTGCTGCCCCAGCCCTGGGTCACTGGTAACTCGCTTCCAGGGTGGGTCATCAGCATCCCACTCATGACGCTAGCAGAGACAGAGGCTGCATCCACCCAACTCCTTCCTGGCACCCAGGGGGGCCCTGACTCCGCCTGCTCCCCTTTGCCTCCAGCCGGTCCGGTGCTGGCAGAGTCAGGGTAAGCAGTGGGCCTCCCAGGCCGAGCCTCAGCCCCGGATCCCTCCAGCCGGGGCTCCTGCTTCCAGGACTTGCCGGGAATCAGGAAGGCAGAACTGGGGGACTGCCCCAGCAGGGGACTGAGGAGCCAGGACAGGTCAGCCCCTGAGGGACCAGAGCCCTGGAGAGCAGGATGCTGCCCCGCACGGCAGCGCCCTGGGCACTGGTCCCCTCTATGGCCCCGCTGCTGCTCCTGGCCACCCTGCAGCAAGAGGTCTCAGCTACATTACTCCCTCCCACTCCTGTTGATAGCTGCCAAGGGAATGCTGGGAAATGTAGTTCCTGCTCCAGGGGTGGCTCTATAGGCAGGGAGCTAGCCAAGAAACTACAGCTCCCAGGGCCCCCATGTGGGTTCTCAGCTCCCATGTTGGATCCCTGATGCTCTGTGGCTTCTGAAGCCTTGCGAGAGAGTTAGATGCATCCTGCAAGCTGCTCCAGCCGTCCCACGAACTTCTCCGCTCTGTCCCGCTTCACTCCACTCGTCATCCCATGGGCCACTCCAACCATCCTGCAAACTGCTCAGCTCAGCTCCGCTCCGCTCCGCTCCACTCTGCTTGTTGTCCCATAGGCTGCTCCAACCATCCCACAAACTGCTCCGCTCTGCCAGCCACTTAGCAATATATCTTCAGGCTCCCCCACTAGTTAACACAGTGATCTCAGCTCTTAGTAATTTTAGGTGTTTTGGGTCCTCAAAAGAAGTCCATCCCATCAGGTACAAATACCCACCCCTAGCCTCTCTCAATTCACTGGGTTTTGGAACACATGTCCCTCGTCTAGCGAGTGCTACATAGTTGATGGTGAGTCCCTCTGTCATAAAACAGTTCCACTGGACTTAATTCACATGCTCATGGTAACAACACTTTATTCTTCCTGCCCCAATAACAGAGAAACTGGGGATCCCACAGCAGCCAAAGTGACCATTTTGGGGTGCCGTGGGCTCATGCTAGGCGGAGTGGGCGTGCCTATGCAAACAAGATCAGCCTCTGAAGTTCTTTTCCACAACTCACCACAATTCACCACCGGATGTCATCCTGACTCTGCTTACAATGATAAAAATAATAATAATAATTAATAATAAATAACAACAACACTTGGACTAAGCCATACCAGTGGGCAATGACTATTTTAATTTTAGAGAACTACTCAGTATATAAGAGTAGCAGAATCAGCCCCTATATTAATAGTAACCACATTATTATTATTTCCACATGTGGGGTAAGAAAGAGGATATTCCTTGAGTAGTCCCACTGAAATCAATGGTATAAAGTATTACTCAGTGAGTAAGGCTAGGAGACTCATCCCCTATATTAATAACAATAAAATAACAATAATCACTTCTATGATATCATAAATGTGCAAGCCGATTTACAAGAGCTAGACATATTTCACATGCCAAAGAGGTTATAACAAAAGAAAAAGGCTAATGTTGGGATGGTGCCAAATTGGTGTGGCCACACAGAATGAATGGAATGAGCATAACCTGAAATGACTTAAATATGGCTGAATGGCTGCAGAGGATCTTGGGAGCAAGTTCCCTTCAAGCAGAAGCAAATTTGATAAAGAACTGGCAAAGTCTGCATGTACAATCAATATTGAACCTATTGGTCAGCAAATATGGGCCCATGCAAAAGTAAATATCACATGTATAAAGTTCCAGGATGGTGAACGGATCGACCTGGTTATAGTGACCTTACAGCAAGGACGCCACACAAAGAGCCAGAGTGAATGACTGATGAGTGAGTAAATGTGAGGTGATCTTCGTTCGGTACCACCCCGCTACCCCCAGCCATAGGCGCTGACTTCCCCTCTTTTCCATGGATAGTTGACCCCACCTCTGCCCCAGCCCCACCCCAATTCCATCTTTTCCATGAGGCGCTGCTCCTGACTCACCTCTTCCCATCCCTTCCCCACTTCCATCACAACCCCTTCCCCAAAGTCTCCGCCCCAACTCTACCCCCTCCCTGCCCCTATTCCAACTCCTTCCCCAAATCTCACTTCTTCCCTGCCTCCTCCTCTGAGCATGCCATGTTCCCATCCTCCCCGCCCCCCTGAGTGTGCTAACGCTGCCAAACAGTTGTTTGGTGGTGGCCGGATGGGAAGTGCTGGGAGGTAAGCGGAGGAGCGGGGACATGGTGCGCTCAGGGGGGGAGGAGGAGGTGGGCCGGGGGGAGCAGAGCTTGGCTGCTGGTGGGTGCAGAGCACCTACTAATTTTTCCCCATGGGTGCTCCAGCCCCAGAGCACCCATGGAGTTGGTGCCTATGCCCCCAGTCCCTTCTAAAATACTAATCCAGTAAAAATTAGTAACCACATGCCCACTGGGCATGCTTTTAAGATATGTGACTCCTTTGAGGAAAAAGAGTATAAGAACCAAGCAAAGTAAATTACTGTGGTTGGGATTCCTTAACTGATGCTTGAAGAAGCAATGCTGCTAGACAGAGTAGCCAAAACTCTGCTCCATGGGCTCAAGTAGGACTGTGAACCAGAGGAATCTCAAGGCAACCAAAGCCTTGCCTTGAGGGACTCCAAGACAGACCAGAGGGCTAAGAAGAACAGCTGAAGAGAAAAGAAGTCATATATAGAATTGGTAACCACGTTCTCTGTTTGCCAAGCAGGAACTGCGTGAGGCTAGCACAGGACCTGTTTGTGTATGTTTGTGAAAGAGAGACTTCTTAAGAGAAATGTATAGCTCTTAATGTATAGCATAGAAGTTATGTGCTTAATATAACCCTTTACCACTTGTGTAATTCCTTCTCAGTAAACTGCTGTGTATTGAAGATAATTACTGTGGAGCTTTTTCCTGGTATGGCAGTAATCTGCTCCATCAAGACCCCATAAAGATCCATTTCAGGGGCAGTAGTGCCCCCTGTTGTCAACAGCTAACACAGAATAAAAATTCCAAGAAGGGAGAGCGAGAAGAGATTATATTGGTGAAGAGAAGAGGAATGGAAGTATTCTTGGAGGGGAAAGGTTTTATCAAGGGACTTAAAGGAGGAGGGAGTGCCTTAGCAAAGCAGGAAATGAGAGGTTGTTCCAAGCCTAAAGGGCAATAAATGGTGTGCAAAATGAGACACAATGAGCAGTAAGGCAAAACAAATGGGAAAAATGAAGTGAATGAAAAATAGGAGGCAACAGATCAGAGACATACATAGGATGCTATTATGTAGAGTTTTGAAAATGAGGTCAAGGAGATTGAATATCAATGCAAAAAAAAAGACAAGAAGCCAACAGAGTGAGTTGTGGAAGGGGGTGATGCAGATAATGATAGGAGAGGAAAATAACTTTAGCAGTACAAAATTTAGGAAAACTGGATAGAATAAGAGGGGTGGCTGGAAAAATAGCTTAAAATTATCCTGTTGCAAGATTACTATAACATAAACCAAATGAGAATTTTAAATGAGGTTAGTGAGAAAAAAGCAAATCTTAGGGACATTAAAGAGCAAGAAGAAGTGATAAAATTTACCAAGAGAATAGATATGGGATAGGAAGAGAAAGAAGAGCTAAAGATCATACCAAGATTGTGAGCCTGAGTTATAGGAAGGATAATGAAGGCGTCAAAGAATGCAGTGGAGAGAATTAAAAAAGAAAGGTAAGAAGTTCGAGGACTTAAATGTATGTGTATAGTTTGTGTCAATCCGTCTCCAGAATCCTTTGTTATACCCTCTCCTCCAAACTGACAGGGTTGTCAACAACACATGCTCTTGGAATGTTTCCATAAAACTTCCAGAAACCTACAAGAGTATCTTCAAAGTGTATTACAAAGTTTTAAAATTGACAGTGGTCCAAAAAATAGATTCCAAAGACTAAAGTATTCTTGAATGACATATTTTTGTTGTATGGAGCAAAACAAGAGGCCTTATGAATGACCTGCCTCTGTCTTGCTAATGTGATTAAATTTCCATCTTGCTAATTGTAATGAGGTTCTCTGTTATCAGGAATTTTTCTTGTTACTGTTCCTCAGAGAGATGTTCTGCTTCTTTATGTGTTATTGTTGTGGCTAACAGTATCTGTTTCTCAGGGTAACAGCCAGAAAGAATCTGAAAATCTGACTGAAAGGTATGTAATGGCAGCCTTTTGAACACTGATGTTGCGGCTATTGAGACTGACTTTAAATAATACTGTTTGGAATCATAAGCTCCAGTTTAAATGCTCTGGGCTGTAATAGTTTGACTCCACTATATTCTCTCCATTAACTTCTTTGAATTCCTTTACTTTCCAACCAAAAGCCTGAGAGAACAATCCTTCTCACTTTAGCCTGCTGCTTCCTGGAAGAACGACTTGTGTCATACCACAGTCTCAGCCATCCTAGTTTCCAGTCTGATCATGCATTCCAGCAGTCTGAAATCCAACCACTGAAAAGAAGTGGGAGAGCATCTATCATGGACTGTCCAGTCAGCCACATCTAGGAAACACTCCAATAGCCATGGATTTTAAAAAGAGGCTAGACAGACATCTGTCAGGGATAGTCTTACTTACTCCAATACTTACAGGATAATACTCCTGTCTCGGTGCAGGTACGTTCTTGATTATACATGGCTCTTTAAATTTAATATACAGTCTTATGAAAGCTTAAAGAATTCTTTGACTGTTAAACTTACGGTTTATTATCTCTGTGTTCACAGACTAGTAGTAAGAATGGCATTACAAGCTGTCGGATTTGACTCCTCAACTAACGAAATAAGATGATCACATCTTACAAATTGAACTGTGAGACAAATTCTGCCTTTAGATGTAAACACTCAGCTCCTAATGACATTAACCACAGCTATACAAGCTTATCCAAGGCTGTGTAGCTCTTATTCTAAACTTCCTTGATATTCTGTATTATGGTATCTGTCTCCTTTTTCAAAAGTGATATCTAGAGATCTAATCATTTAGCAGTATTTATAAAGCACCTGTTATTGTGCCAGGTTGAACAACATGATCTAGCAGCTAGGGTGCTGACCTGGGAATCTGGAGACCTAGGTTCTTTTCTTCGTTCTGCCACGGACTGGCTGTCTGACCTTAGACAAATTGCTTCAATTCCCTGTGGCTCTGTTTCCCTTTCCACCTATTCTTTGGCTGTCTTGTCTATTTAGATCAGGAATCGGCAACCTTTGGCACATGGTTTACCAAGGTAAGCCCCTGGCTGGCCGGGCTGGTTTGTTTACCTGCTGTGTCTGCAGGTTTGTCCAATCACGGCTCCCAATGGCCGCGGTTTGCCACTCTAGGCCAATGGGAGCGGCGGGAAGCAGAGGCCAGCAAATCCCTTGGCCCTTGCCGCTTCCCGCAGCCTCCATTGGCCTGGAGCGGCGAACCGCGGCCACTGGGAGCCGTGATTGGCCAAACCTGCAGACATGGCAGGTAAACAAACCAGACCGGCCTGCCAGGGGGCTTACCCTAGTGATCCGCATGCCAATGCCAAAGGTTGCCAATCCCTGATTTAGATGGTAAGCTCTTTGGAGCAAGGGTTGTTTCTCATTATGTGTTTGTACAGCACCTAGGATCTCACTGTCAATTGGGGCCTCTAGGCACTACTAAAGATCAGAATACAAATCATTATAACTGTGCTGCTTTATTGCTGCCATTTGAAATATTTACATTCCTCCTTCACACCTAGACCATCTTCATTTGTCAATTGTCATGCAAAGCCTATTGTAGGGAAACAAAGTTAGTGCTGGTACAGGATACAGAAAATTCAGTATTACCATTTTATATCAGTAAAAGAATTATAGGGATAGACACAAATGAGAACCAGACTGAGCTGTGACTATCCTTAGAAAATTAGTTGTTTTTGACACTGACAAAGCCCCTGTCAAAGAGTGTTGTCCTACCAGGTCCTAGAATGTTCTGGCACAAAAGTGTAAAATTGACTTCCTACACTGCTTGAGGAGAGGCAGTGGGAAGTGGAGCTGGGGTTGGTTTTCCTTCTTTTTTTGGGGGGGGGGGCAAATAGTTTATTTGCCAAAAAATGCAGCTGTGAGTCAATCAAAACTGTTCCTGAATTTGGGTCAAATTTGGCAAACAGTTTCAGGCAAAAAGAAAGGAGGGGGCACAATTTCCAAGAAAGTCAAAATGTTTTGTTTTGGCTGTTGATTCCCTGAAAGCATCTTAACTTTGGTAAATATAAAGGTTTAAGATGCTCTGAACCTACTGCTACAGTGTGTGTGTGTGCATATGTGTGTGCTCAAGACCTAATAAAAAAGTAGTTTTAGGTGAAAGCACTCTTGTTTGTATCAATCATTTATCAGATGGCAAAGCTATGCCCCATTGATTTATTCCTGACACTGCCTGGAGAGAAACAGTTAAGTTACCACTGCTTTGGGTTCCGAAAACCCTGGGTAACAGTGGGAGAGGGGCATTTAAGTAGACAGAGGATTTCATCACTTTAGCAGTTTCTGTTAGGTAGCTAATGCCTCAATATAGCAATTAATAACACTTGGGTGGACTCTGAACCAGCACAGAGATCCATTAAAATTGATCTGACTCTTTGCCAGTGCAGAAGCCTGCCTGCACATGGAAAATTATAGTATCAAGGACTGAACTAGTCACCATTCAGTGTGGAACTGCCTGGTACCACTAAACTAGGTGACTGGGTAACAAAATAGCAGTTAAGTGCACAGCAGACTGCAAAGAGTTAAAAAAGGATCTCACTAAACTGGGTGACAGAGCAACAAAACAGCAGATGAAATTTAATGTTGATAAATACAAAGTAATGCACATTGAAAAACATAAACCCAACTATACTTACAACATGATGGGATCTAAATTAGCTGTAAATTAGTGGTAACTCAAGAAAGAGATCTCGGGGTCATGGTGGATAGTTCTCTGAAAAAAATCCACGCAGTGTACAGCAGCAGTCAAAAAAGCTAAAAGACTGTTAAGAACCATTAGGAAAGGGATAGAAAATAAGACAGAACATATAATGCCACTATATAAATCCAGGGCACACCCACAGCTTAAGTTCTGTATGCAGTTCTGGTCACCCTATCTCAACAATGATATATTAGAATTGGAAAAGGTACAGAGAAGGGCAAGAAAAATTATTAATGGTATGGAATAGCTTCTGTATGAGGAGAGATTTAAAATGGTGGGATTTTCAGCTTGGAAAAAAGAGAGGGGATATGACAGAGTTCAATAAAATCGTGAATTGTGTGGAGAAAGTGAATAAGGAAGTCTTATTTACTCCTTCACATAACTTAAGAACCAGGGGTGACCCAATGAAATTAATAGGCAGCATGTTCAAAACAAACAAAAAGAAGCACTTCTTTACACAATGCACAGTCAACCTGTGGAATTTGTTGTCAGGGGATGTTGGAAAGGCTGAAACTATAACAGGGTTAAAAAAAGAATTTGATAAGTTCATGGAGGATAGGTCCATCAATGGCAATTAGACAAGATGGTCAGGGATGCAACCCCATACTCTGGGTGTCCTAAGAATCTCACTGACAGAAGCTGGGAGTGGACAACAGGGGATGGATCACTTGATGATTGCCTGTTCTGTTCATTCCCTCTGAATAAAGCACCTGCCATTGGCCACTGTTGTAAGACAGGACACTGGCCTAGATGGACCACTGGTCTGCCCCAGTATGTCTGTTATGTTCTAATGCCAATACTATGAACTATTTGAAATGGGGAAACAGGCAGGTGTCCTGCTAAGAGAAAAAGATAACCTACCTCAGGAAACCAACAACATCTTTGTATAAAGGAATTTAGGTTTTAGAATAAAATGCATATCTCATGGAAGAGAATGAGATTCTCTTAATCAGGATTGATTCAGACAATGGAAACAACACAAAAAAAACAAAAAGTGCAAGTCATTTAATAGGAAACTGGGATTTCACATCACAAATGCAAATATTAGGAGAACAATTAAATATCATCCAGAGAAAAACAAAAACAAAACAAATAATACAAACAAACAACAAAAACAAAAACTAGAGACAGGCAATTTTGTGAGAAAGAAATGGAATGACAACATGACTATGATGCTTATAAAAGACATACAGCCTTAAATCAAGCCAGACAATAGTTCTAAACTAACTAAATTAAGGACCAGGTCCAAAGCTCATTGACGCAGAATCAGAGAAATGTAGGGCTGGAAAGGACCTTGAGAAGTCATCAAGTCCAGCCCCCTCAGCTGAGGTAAGACCAAGTAAACCTAAACTATTCCTCCCAGGTGTTTGTCCAACCTGTTCTTAAAAACCTCTAGTGATGGGGATTCCCCAGCCTCCATTAGTAGCCTATTCCAGAGCTTAACTACCCTTATAATTAGAAAGCATTTCCTAAACCTAAATCTAAATCTTATTTGCTGTAGATTAAGTTCACTACTTCCTGTCCAGCCTTCAGTGGACATGGAGAACAATTGATCACAGTCCTCTTTATAACAACTCTTAACATATCTGAAGACTTATCAGGTTCCCCATTCACTCTGCTTTTCTCAAGACTAAACATGCCCAATTTTAAAAAATCTTTCCTCAAAGGTCAGGTTTTCAAAACCTTTTGTCATTTTTGTTACTCTCCTCTGGAATCTCTCCAATTTGTCCACATATTTCCTAAAGAGTGGCACCCAGAACTGGACACATTACTACAGCTCAGAATGATATTAGCCTTTTTCACAACTGCTTCACAATGCTGACTCATATTCAATTTATAATCCACTATAACCCCCTTTTCAGTACTACCAATTTAGTTATTACCCATTTTGTAGTTATGCATTTGATTTTTCCTTCTTAAGTGATGTACTTTGCATTTGCCTTTATTGAATTTCATCTTGTTGAATTCAGATCAGTTTTCCAATTTGTCAAGGTTGTTTGCAATTCTGATCCTGTCTATTGGGAATCCCTCGACTCCAATGGATTTTAGCTTAGTCCCTAAATAAGACTGGCAAGGCTTATGTATGTAGCTCTGATGTAAAGAATAGTTAAATAAAGATGAAGGGGAAGATTTTCAAAGGCATATATGGGAGCTAGGCATCCATCTCCCAAGAATGCCTTTGGAAAAATTTCCCCTGAATATTTTTCAGCAGACTTAGACTATGATGCTGCAAACTCACCATTCTCTCCTTAGTCATCTTTGATACAAAAGCAATTGCTTCAGGCTAAGGAAACAGAAAAGTCAAAGAGGCCAGAGACTCAGAAAGGTCTATTAAGACCTTGAGAAATAGGAATAGACAGAATAATTCCAATGTTTTTTTTCCTCCAAGGAATATGAGATAAAACAATCGGTAAAATTCTGAAGTCCAGAATTCACATTTCCATGGCTAAAAACTAAAAAGAACCTAGGAACACAAAACAGTGAAAACATCAGAGAGTAGTTATTAATGGTTCCCAATCCTGCTGGAAAGGTATAACAAGTGGGGTTCCGCAGGGGTCTGTTTTGGGCTCTGTTCAATATCTTCATCAACGACTTAGATATTGGCATAGAAAGTACGTTTATTAAGTTTGCAGATGATACCAAACTGGGAGGGATTGCAACTGCTTTGGAGGACAGGGTCATAATTCAGAATGATCTGGACAAATTGGAGAAATGGTCTGAGGTAAACAGGAGGCAGTTTAACAAAGACAAATGCAAAGTGCTCCACTTAGGAAGGAAAAATCAGTTTCACACATACAAAATGGGAAGACTGTCTAGGAAGGAGTATGGCAGAAAGAGATCTAGGGGTTATAGTGGACCACAAGCTAAATATGAGTCAACAGTGTGATGCTGTTGCAAAAAAAACCAAGTGTGATTCTGGGATGAATGACCTATGAAGGAAGGCTGAAAGAATTGGGTTTGTTTAGTTTGAAAAGAGAAGACTGAGAGGGGACATGATAGCAGTTTTCAGGTATCTAAAAGAGCGTCATTTTAAGGAGGAGGGCGAGAAACTTGTTCACGCTTAAGCCTCTAAGGATAGAGAACAAGAGCAATTGGCTTAAACTGCAGCAAGGGAGATTTCAGGCTGGACATTAGGAAAAAGTTCCTGTCAGGGTGGTTAAACCACTGGAATAAATTGTGTAGGGAGGTTGTGGAATCTCCATCTCTGGAGATATTTAAGAGTAGGTTAGATAAATGTCTATCAGGGATGGTCTAGACATATTTGGTCCTGCCATGAGGGCAGGGAACTGGATTCGATGACCTCTTGAGGTCCCTTCCAGTCCTAGAATCTTTCATCAGTGTTTCAGTCCCGCAAATAGAAAAAGAAATGCATGCAAGAAAAGATCTCTACAGATGTGAAGTTAGTTCACTTTCCATGCCTATTGAGTCTTTGGCACCTCAGTTAGCAATTCCTGGCAGTGCATAGTTATTATGAAGATGTCTTCTGTTCCGTGGAGAAAAGTCTTCTAGGAACTGGACTGGAACCACCAATTCATTTCAGATTGGCCACCAAACAGCCATTGATTGGGTGGTAAATATTTTGATTGTTGGTCAAATTGAAACCCGTGATACACAGGTGAAAGACTCTGATACACCCGCTAACATATATATAGGCTATGAAAACATATAAATAACTATTCAGTTAAATTAGCTTGCTCTGGTGTTATTGAGAGGTTTTTTTTCAACTCTTTTAATATAAGACCCCGATCTGAGTACTGAAGGCTGATCAAGTGTTCGCATATACTCTTGGAGGTCACTGGGTG
This sequence comes from Chelonoidis abingdonii, assembly GCF_003597395.2. NCBI lineage: Eukaryota > Metazoa > Chordata > Testudines > Testudinidae > Chelonoidis > Chelonoidis abingdonii. The sequence continues at coordinate 333,832,817 of NC_133769.1, forward strand.
GCGCTATTCCTTGCAAAGTATAAATTTTACTATTGAATAGATGCTGGTGAGCGTGAATTTTTAAAAGCATGTTCCCCCCGAAAGATTATGATTACTAAAGTACCTCCATATTATCTCCAAGATATGAAGTTATCGAAATAACCACGTAGTTGTTTATTTGCAAGGGATCAGGGAAACCAAATATAAGCACTCCGTTGCATCAGTCCTTGGAAGGCATGCTAAGGCAACTGGACAATGATTACATGTTACAAAGGAAAGCTAAGAAACAAAATGTGAGGTCCCCTGTAATTGCCACTAACTTGGAGATGAGGCGGCAGTGGCTATGGGAATGTGCAGACTTGGGCTTTAAACTCACCTGACGGCCTCAATGGAACTGGACCTGAGGCAAAGGCAGCTGTATGGACTCTCCCAGAGGAGAAAGCCAGTGAGCTGGTTTGTGCCGGGCAGGGTCCCGTTCGGAATGGCCCTGATCTTTGAAGGACGATCATTCCCCCTGCGTTATGGCCACTGAACGAGCGCCAGACCCAGCAACTCAGGAGCCTTTCGCCTGCTTTTCGCAGCCCCAGGGCCGAGTTTTGGCAGGAGCAGGGGCGTGGCGCAGGCCCAGCCTGTTGCTAACTTGATGGGTTTAGCCACGGAGGGTCACACACAACGTGACAGCGGAGATGGCTGAAGAGGAGACCCTGGATTCGGTGGGATTCAAACCTTAAATTTCTTCAAACTTTCCCACGTCCCGCTGAGGTGGGGTGGGGGGTTGGTTTCACCGCCTTTCTTCCTTTTAGTGATTGCCCTCTGGAGAGTGGCCTGAGCCTCCATGTGCCGGGAAGGAGCTTTGGGAGCGCCCGAGCTGGGCTGGCGGGGGCCAGAGCTGTTTGGAAAGCTGGCAAAGCCGCGGCAAGGGGCTTGGGGAAGAGGTGGAGGGCGGGACGGCTGCCCGCTCAGCCTATAGGCGAGTCCGTGTGAAATCCAGCTCACCCTCACTGTGGCATGGGCAGTCGCGTATTGCACGCGGTAGTTAACTACTTGTGGCATCCGCTCAGGTATGAGTTGGTAGGTGTGTGCCCACCCCTCGAGCAGCGTAGGGGCTGGCGGGGCCAGGCCGGGCGGTGCAGCGTGTTTGCGAGAACCATTTGTAGCATTTCCGTCAAGTATAGAAGTGTTAGAAAGTAACGGTTCTGTGCGCGGGGCCTTGCAGCGGTCTAGGTAACTAACTTTCTAGAGCTTTTCAGTACCCAGGAGAAACTCAGTAGTACCCCCACTCCCCTTGATTTTATAGTTTTTTTTTAATAATAATCTGATGAAAGGTTTTCCTTTCGGGATTTTTTTTTAAGTGAGCCATGACTCAGGGCTCTCTGGATCCTTCTGCACAGTTTAAGTTTTTACTACTTGACAGCAATGCTACTACCGCAAAGCGTAAGTAACACGGTCCTGCCTGTGTCTGGGTTTATTCACGGTTTTTGTTTCTGCATATTCAGCCTACGGGGAAAAAAACACAAGACGATTTTCTTTGACCATAATCACACGCTGATTTCTGGATTGTTACTGTGTTGTTTGGTGTTGCTGAGCGTGATGTGTTTATTTAAAAGTGCTGATACAAATGTGCTGCCTGTTGATTCTATTTTGTAACATTTCAGTGTTGGTTGATGTGTATGTGCTATAGTAGTAGAAGAACGTATTTACATTATAGATTCTATAGATACCCTATGTGTGTGTGTGCATATGTACATAGCAACAGAGGTATAGCTCCATCTCTTTGATTGTTTCTCACTGAAGATGTGATTAGGCCGAGATTTACTCTTGAATATAAACAAACTCTAAAAATGTATCCATCCTATACGTCTCTGAATGCATGCAAAGGTCAATTCAGAGAGCGGGCACAGAGAGATGCCAGTGCAACTGTGCACCAGAATGGTGTTGCAATTGTCTTTATTGCCTTACAACACAGTGCCAGGCACGCTCTGCCAATCATATTATGAAGTGATGAGAACGAGTAAATATGAAAAGACGTAAAAAGAGAAATGAAGGGAAACTACTTTGTTTTTAAAATGTTGCTCTGTTCAGAATAAGCATCAGTTGACCTTGCACTAATTGCCCTGGCTCAGCAGTTTGCTTCCTGCTGAGATAAGCACCTAACAAGGGTGGTACCCAGAGACCTATAATGCAAGGGGATTCATAAAAGCATGTGGATATAATGAAATGGTAAATTAAGCGTTCTTTGGACAATGTTAGAACAATGTTACATGCATAATATACTAAGTCATGTTTAATTTTATGTAGCAGTACCACATCCTTGGTACTATCTCGGGAATGATATTATCTGCTTGTCTTTTATTCCCCCTCCCCATCATTTTATTTACCAGAGCTATTGCCAAAGTAAATAGAAGACTATATTTATTTTGTTAAATAAATTTAGCACTAGGATACTGTTTAGTTCCTTGTTAATCTTGTAGTGGTGGAAAATTCTTCAGCCAACTGGGTATTTCTTTTAGCTTCTTAAAAGAGACAGCAATATGCAATAAAATTTATCTCAACTGCCTTCAGCTTTTCTTCTTTCAGTTATATCGTAATATTGCCTTGAAGGGCATAAATGTGTTGGATTTTTTCCCTATGCTGAAATTCATTTATTTGGGGAAAAAAAACCCTATAATGTGAGCATCCATAATAATAGCAAAAGATTGAAAGGTACTTTAATACATATCAACTCCTTTGCTTACACTGACAACAATCTTTGGTCTAACTGTTATGAAAAAGCTGCAACTGATGAACATTCAATTGTTCAAAATCCCAAAATAAAATACTTGAATAATAATTTTAGTTGAATAAAATAATCTTTCGAATCCTAGAAAGATTCAATTAGGCAATGCTTGCTAATGCAAGACTTAAATAGTAGAAATTTTTCTTTAGGCAGAACCCTTACTCCCTGAAGAACAAGATTGAAATGTTACCTGAAATCTTGACAGCATGTACAGCTTATAATAAAATGTAATTGAGAGGAGCAAGTATTGAATTGGATGTTCAGAAAAGGTAAAATAGCATGCAGTATAGAATAATAGGCACATGCAAATATTTTCTTCTGGTGAAAATACGTGAAAGGGTTTAGAACATGGTCACTCAAAAAAATTCTCTCTTTAACTTCTCTCCAAAATTGTATCAATCACAGTCACTGTTAACTTCTTTGAAACCCCCCTCCCACAAACCTTTCACATTCTTCCCAGGGTCTCTGCAAGCCATTAATGAGAAGGAGGGAGGTATGTTTTTAACTCAGAACTCGAATGGGGCTGTACATCCTTCATAACTTTCTGGATTATGCAGTTTTCAGATCTAGGAGACTGGTACTATATGGGCATCTGACAGATGCGTCTCATTCATGCTTCAGCCATTCTAAAAGTAGATTTAGTTTAATTTAAATTCCAAAGTGTTTCTGCAGTGGCCTGCTCACTGCCCATTGTTCTACATCTTTAAAATATAATAATTTGCCAGTAAAATGCTCTGCATTTACAAATAGCAATCTAAAATGGCAATAAAACATTTTCTGGGTTTTTCCACTGAGAGTGGTGAACAGCACAGATTTGTTTGGCGATTTAACAGAAGAGTGTAGTAGATGCGGATTAATGGGCTCCCTTCCTGAGTTCCTTCTGCCTTTCTTTTACTCAGGGAAAACTCTCACTGCAGTTAGTGGGAGTTTTGCCTAACTAAGGACGTCAGGAGTAGGCTCAGAACTAGTAAAACATCTAAGGTAATAAATAGTAATGGCGGGAGAGTGATTTGTTGCCACACCTAGATTTTTTTAAAAAACCTTTACAAATATAATAGATCCAAACGTTGTAGTATTCCTTCTATATGCAACTGATGTACTGTTCTCATAAAGGATTTAATATTAAAACCTTAACATTTTCAATGAGTTTGCAAGGTAAATTTAAAGGAAATATTGTGTTTACAACCCCTCTCCAAGAAAGGGAGAAAGTTTGGTTCAAAAACATTTGCTCTTTGTGTACAATTTATAGCCATTTCTTTCCAACTAAACTGAAAAGTGTATTGACTCTCTCTTTTTCAGTTTAACTTGAAGACATCTGATCATAAATATAATAAAGATGACAGGAAAAATTCTTAATATTGTGACACACCTGAAACCTTGTGTAATTTCATATCTGTGAACCACTTATACTAAATTAAAAATGCTATATTCAACCAATGGTTAAAACTACAATGGATAGTGACTGAAGTGTCTGGTAATTTAACTAAAATTAATTTCATTTTTCAAAGTTCTTTTCATTTTTCAAAGTTCTTTTCTCATTTATGTGCCATTTTCTCTCAAACACGTGTATAGAGAGATAAATGTAACAATCTAAAACACATAGGAGATAAAGATAACAAAAAAGATATAACTAGGAATAATAGAATGAAAGAAAATTTAGATTTTATTTCAGGAAAATTCCTGACTGTGACATCTATTAGGTTTCAAAGTAATCTTCCACAGGATGTTGTAGAAGCCTCATCTTTTGATATATTTAAAATGTGATTTGACAAAGTATTACATATACACCCATTCTCTCTTTTTGGGGACAGTCCTGCACTGTCAGTGAATAATGGCCTTATGGTTGTTTAATGTTTCTAATTTTGAAGACCCATATCAATTTTAAAGATGTTTCCATTGAAAGTGATGAGGAATTTTGCTCAATTATGGATGTAGCAATATAACCCTCGACTAATATATTTAATTAACTAAATGGTTCTGGTGATACAACATGGGGATAACATTTTGAGATTCTACAATTTATATATACACACAATTATACATAAAATCATTAGTCATGCTCCTTCACACACAATTTATGTGATGTGCTGTCATGACATCTTCAAAAAGTATGGCTAGAAGTGATAATTCTCAATGAGTTATCTTTTCTCTCCTAAATAATAAACGTCATAAAAGATCAGTCATAATTATAAGGCCCTACTTGCCTCACGGGATGATCTTCAAATATTGCAGCTGAGTTGCACACAAGACATGGAAAAGTCTCAGAAAAATAATAATGGACCTTTACTAATAGCAGTAATTTGGAAAAGTCAGAGAAGATCAATTGTTTAAGAAAAATTTGCTGGAACAATATAAGCACTTAAGTATTATGTTATGGCTGCTAATTTTATTGAGAACCAGATATATTGCTACAACTATATTACATTAAGTAAAAAAAAGTGACTGTTACAATATAAAATTCAGAAGACTACAAGTCTTAAAACAACTGCTGTAGAAACCGAGTCCAATAACTTTAGCCTTTTACATTTTACATACACTGAATGTTAGTACAGTACTAATTCCATACTCTAAATATACAGAAAATCATGGACTGTGCAAAATAAGCTAATTAAAATCAAAATTGCAGTGGAAGCTTAACATTGCAGGATCCGCAATCTCACAAATGAAGTAGGGCCTCATATATATGTAAAAAAATTTCTCTTTCTTTCTCATTTTACACACACATGCACCCACCCTCCCAGCTACCCACACACACATACATTTGATCTCAAATCATTATGTACTACCAAAACTTGTTTCTCAGACAGCCATAATGTTTGGACAGTGTAAGGATGGAATTTTCTGAATATTTTTAAACTGGTATGGCCAAGTCTTCTCTCTTTATTCATGCAATTGCTTCCATTAGACTAAATATATATTACCATCCCATTGATTTTTAAACCAAATTCCTCATCGATTTTTAAGCAGAACTCCATATTTTTCAATGGCATGATATGGCCCAAAGGAATTACTGTTGAGACCTCTGCAGTTATTGTTTCACCAGTATTTTACGAGCATGTTATCTTACTCTGCTCAGAGCAGGTCGAGATAACCAGTAGCAAAGATGAGTGTCTCCACCAACATTGCTATCACTGACAAAGCTACACAGACAAAGCTAGGAAACTGATGAGAGATTTAGGGTCCGATTTGCAGGGGTGATGACTGACCCCAAGTCAATTGGAGATGCCAGTGTGCAGCACCTTTGGAAATTAGGCTTCTAACACATTTTTATTTCTGTAATTTATACATTATGGAGGCACAGGTTACAGCTGCATAGTTAAGACTGAACTGAGTTTTAAACTTAAAGCACGTATTCGACTGCTTTGTTATGTTCAAAGATTATTCTGTATCCTCCCTACACTACAGCACTTTTTCTTTAAGTACTAAATACATTTTCTGATAACATACATGGAAATCCATTAATTAGTTTATGAGTTAATTTTTAAAGGTGTCCTTTAAGAAATTTAGCATTCTGTCAGACCATATTTTGTCCCCGATAATCTCAGTCCAGGCATTGTCTATCTTAAAAAAAATGTTTAATAACACTGATACAATAGGAAAGTATAGAAAATAAATTGTTTAGGATTACTGGTAATTTCTCCCTGTACTTTGTGTAGATGAAAGTTTCTTTTTCACCAGAGACTGAATAATATAATTCTCCTTCAGAGAAACTCACTAAAAAAAAGCCTAGTTTCAAAATGGCCACCATCTCCTATTGTTCTGGACAGGATTGAGACCACAGGTGGCCCTCAGCAAAGATGACAAATCACTCCCATTCACCAGGTCCTCACAGTTCTCTTTTCTGCTTCCTGGCGGCATAGGGGCCATCAACTTTCACTAGGATAGCTTGGTGTCACTTTTATTGGGATCAATGGGACGCAGTGGCCATCTTTACTAAAGATGGCCTGTGGACTCAGACTCATTGAGAACACTGAGTGATGGAAACCATTTTGAAACAGGGTAATTCTGAGTGAGTTTCTGTAAAGGAGAAGATTTAATGAGCCAGCCTCTGCTGTGGAGAAACATAGGGATAAAATGACCCATCATCCTAAATACTAATCTTCCAAAACTACCTATTTCACTAGGTTTACTCAACAAAGAGAGCAGGGAAGGGAAATTTTTGTGTGCGCGCAGAGGAATGTGAAATACAGGAAGAAGGAGGTAACCTGATTTAAGGTTGATAGTACATATTTTCAAATCATTAGAAATAGCAAACTCCAATTTTACTGTTCACTTATAACCATTTTAATAATTAAAAAACCTCAGACAAAATACATGAAAATGGAGCTATTATTGAGAGTATATTAATTTAGCACAAAAATGTCCAAGGTTAATTATCTTCCCAAAAATTAACACTCCCCTTAATTAAAAATATCCTCAAAACAAGTATTATAAACCCAGGAAATTAAAAGCTAAGATTAAATTTAGAAGAAATGTAAACATGTTAAAGTACAGAAATGTATAGTTAAGATACTCAAATACCCTTAGTTCTGCCTTGAAAGAAAATAGTTTTTAAAAAAATCTAATGCGTCTTCAAAAAAATCAGTTTAGTTTAATCACATAGTGCATAGTATCACTATTACTAATAATGTTGTATTAGAAAAGGAACTTGATAAGCTAAAAGGGTTAGTGAAAAAATTGTTAGCACTCTAAGATTTTCTTAAACTATAAAATAACAACTGCACATTGTTACTAATGTGTATGAAAAAATAATATCCTGAAAAACCAAGCACTTAATTTCTTTGTATTAAAATAGATAGCATTGTAATTGGAATTGCATAGCTAAAATTGAATATACTGTATTTTAATTGAATATCTGAAAGATATAGTAGAATATATAATATAGTACAATTCATAAACATGGTTTTTGAGGGGAGGAAAGGGGAATGAGATATTTTCATTTCTGAAAAAAACAATGGTCTGAATAGAATCAGAAACAGAATGTAATTTAATTAACAAGTATTTACGTGCACTACTGCATTCCTTACAGAAAATCAAGTGGTGCATTTTACATATGGTTACAATGCATTCAAGAAAATCAGTTTCTGCAATGAAACGAGATGTTAATGTCTAGATCATTGTGTACAGAAGCTGTTAGACATGTTACAGTTTGTCATGAGGACTGTTACACATATTTTGAAAAAACAGGGCTTTGCAAAATATTGGACACTACAGTTACAAATCCCTGTAAACTAAATACAGGCGGTCCTCGGATTTACAACACAATTGGTTCCTTACAATTGCATCATAAGTTGGAATGTCATAACTTGGAACTGCAATCTACTCCATTGTGAGACCAAGCATTGTAAACTCAAAACCTATAGTCGCAAGTTGAATCAGGATGTCAATGTAGAAGCTTCGTAAGTGCCATTCGTCGTAACCTGAACGTTGTAAAGTCAGTAAATAGAATAGTATTTGACTGTGGTAACCACTTTGCTAATTGAGAAGTGAACAGCACACAGATATATAGTATGTATGTAGTTTCTTCTTTGTGCTAAGGAGTGAAAATTTAAGAATATTTTCTTTGTAGATGATCTGATCCCATCACACTAAAACTTTTATTTAGCCATTTTAATATCAGCATCTTGAAGATTTAAAAACCAAACCAAGGGCTAGATACCCAAGCTAATCTGATTATATGCTGAGGGTTTTATATGTACAAATTACTTTACTGGGATCCCAGCTGGTGAGTAGGGGGAAGAGAGAAGCAATATGAGATGGTGTTTCTGAAGTTAGCCTTATTGACTGCCCTCTACTCTTTTTCAGAGGGGTGTTGACATGTAAAACACAAAACATGGCCTAAAGTATCATAGTCTACTAGGCTAGGGAGCTGCACTACCTTCATGCAGAAGCAAAACAAAAATAATGGCTTCTGTTTTCAAAAGTGAGTAATGATTATGGGTCCTTCTATTTTTGGTGCCCAACTTGAGACAAGGGGTCTGATTCTGAGAAAGTGTTCAGTACCTGCCCTCTGAAAATCAGTCCCTTTAAAGTGTCTAAAGTGGGCACCGAGAAACAGAGACTCTCAAAATCACTAGACACTTTTGAAAGTTTAAACTCTCAGTTTTTCTCACTAAGAATAAGGCCATGAGAAATTTCTCTGCTAAATGATAACTTTATATAGCAAAAGCCTGGGTTCCAACATGATGTTGTTTGGCAAAATAACCGTATTGAAGCACCAATTCCCAATGGGAACCAACTGACAGGACACTGGGGAAAGTATCATTCATTTATACTGTTCATCTCATGGTTTTTAATATTGCATTCCACACATTTGAACTCATATGCTCAGGGTTTAACTGATCGCCATATTTGCGGTTGGGAAGGAATTTTCCTCCAGGGCAGATTGGCAGAGGCCTTGGAAGTTTTTCGCCTTCCTCTGCAGCATGGAGCACAGGTCACTTGCTGGAGGATTCTCTGCAGCTTGAGGTCTTCAGACCACAGTTTGAGGACTTCAGTAACTCAGACATAGGTTAGGGGTTTGATACAGGAGCAGGTGGGTGAGATTCTGTGGCCTGCGTTGTGCAGGAGGTCAGACTAGATGATCATAATGGTCCCTTCTGACCTTAAAGTCTATGAGTCTATATGTTTCTTTTATCAAGTGTTCCTTTCTGATAAAAAATAAATAAACTGAACTTTGACTTGATTTTCAAGAGAACATGCTTATTTTCAGTGTAAACATTCACATTCATAATACAGAATTAGGCTGTAAGCTCTTTGGGGCAGGGACAATTTTTTTGTTCGGTATTTATACAGCACCTAGCACAATGAGATCCTGGACCATGACCAGGACTATATTATATTAATTATTATTATTATTAATCTAATAATGTCAGCCAAACTTTGTGTATCTTGGCAGTTTTATCTCACTAACAACAACAATATTAATATTCAATTAAGATTTTCTAAAAATAGGCAAGAACAATTAGCTGTCTGATCAGCATATCTGAGATGGGGGAAGTAAAAAAAAACGAGCAGGCTAGTACTTCGATATTTAAATCCTTCTATTAGAGATTACAGGTCTGAGTCTCTGCCGCCTACCACCCTGCGGTTGACACTTACACAGTACAAATTAGGTGTAAGACACTAGCAAATCAGAATTCTCTATTCACTGCACAGGGCACTGGCTTCCTCCAGGCCCTGGGGGTACTCACCCCCTGCTCCACCCTAGGCTTTTTCCCCACCCAACTCCTTCCCCTTAGCCCTCAGCCCTGCCCTATGTCTTCCTGCCCCACCTCTTTCCACCCAGTTCCTCCCCCAAGTGCATTCCCCTGCTCCTCTGCCCCCCCCACCAGCGCTTCCTGCATGCCACAGAACATCTGATCTGCAGCAGGCAGGAGGTGCTGGGAAAGAGGGGGAGGAGTTGATTGGCAAGGCTGCTGGTGGACAGGAGGCTATGGGGCGGGGAGCTGGCTGCTGGTGGATTCTAAGCTCCCACTAATCTTTTTTATGTGGGTGCTCAAGCCCTGCAGCACCCACAGAGTCGGCACCTATGATTCAGTGACACTGATGGTCACATTTTACACAGGTCTATGCAATTCTAAATACACACACATATACATGCAATATTCTGTAATAGAAAATATACACCCCAATATATATAGATATTTTAATACATGTCATATGACATGAAACATAATAGTCAAGTATTTATTTGGGGATTTATATAATTATCTACTTCTCTATTTTCTTTTAATAACACTGCTATAATGTTCTTATTGTAGGTTAGAGATCTGAAACAATGGGTGACTGGAGCTTTCTGGGGAGACTGTTAGAGAATGCACAAGAGCACTCCACGGTTATTGGCAAAGTTTGGCTGACGGTACTGTTTATCTTCAGGATCCTGGTGCTGGGGGCTGCTGCTGAGGAAGTTTGGGGAGATGAACAGTCGGACTTTACATGCAACACACAGCAACCTGGTTGCGAAAACGTCTGCTATGACAAAGCCTTCCCTATTTCCCACATCCGCTTCTGGGTGCTGCAGATCATCTTTGTCTCTACACCAACCCTCATCTACCTGGGCCATGTGCTGCACATTGTGCGCATGGAGGAGAAGAAGAAAGAGGAAGAGTTAAAAAAGAAGGGAAGCAGCAGGGACAGCAACCACCAGGGGGGAGCAGCAGCAGCAGGTGGCCGAGGGGGTATCAACAATAGCAGCACCAATAAGGAGCCACCCCCAAAGAAGGAGAAGCCACCAATCCTTGATGAGCGGGGTAAAATACGCATCAGTGGTGCCTTGCTCCGCACCTATGTCTTCAATATCATTTTCAAAACTCTGTTTGAGATAGGCTTCATTGTGGGCCAGTATTTCCTGTATGGCTTTGAGCTGAAGCCACTCTACCGTTGCAGCCGCTGGCCTTGCCCGAACATTGTGGACTGCTTCATTTCACGGCCCACTGAGAAGACCATTTTCATTATCTTCATGCTGGTGGTGGCATGTGTCTCACTGCTGCTCAACATGCTTGAGATATACCACCTTGGATGGAAGAAGCTTAAGCAAGGCGTGACCAACCAATACCACTCTGATCCAATCCCCATTGCACCAGCTACCATTGCGAGGGACTCCAAACCTGTTACTCTGCCTCTGCCATCTCCGGCAGTGTTCCCTAGTGTCACGCCTGCTCTCCCGGATTCCCGTGCCATCACTCCACTGCTCTCTTCATGGACTGTGCCACCTTACTATGCTGAAGCCACTGCTAGGGCACAGCCAGCCACCACAACTTCCCTGGCTGGCTACCCCGGGGCTCCTTCATTCTCTGAGGAGCGACACAATACTGCCACTCCCATTCCAACCTCCACTCCAATCCCAGCTCTATCCCCCATCCCAACACCTATGCAAGCCATCACCCCCTACTTCAATGGCAGCAGCCAGGCCTTAGCTGCCGAGCAGAACTGGACCAATCTGGCAGTCGAGCTGCAGAGGAAGCCACCAGCCTCCAGCTCAGCTGCCTCCTCTCCCCCCAGCAGTATCAGACAACAATCTCCAAAGCAAGAGTTGGCCAATGAGCAACCACTGCCATCACCACCTCTTTTGCCATGTGTAGCAGCAGTCAATAGCAGCAGCAGCACCAGCCTGAGCAGAGGAAGCAGCAGCAAGTGGGATGTAGAAGGTGAAGAGGAGGCCACAAATGAGTGGCCAGTGTCAGCTGCCTCCACTACAGTAGAAATGCATGAGCCGCCTCTGCTCATAGACACACGGCGCTTAAGCAGGGCTAGTAAGTCAAGCAGCAGTAGAGCCAGGTCAGATGACTTAGCTGTGTAGCATGGTCCTTAGCACTGGGAGAAGCAAATGATGAAAGCAAAGTGTGATGGGGAGCTGCATGAGGCTGAGGCCATGCCCCAGCACAGGGGGTGAGGGAGGCTGGGGTTCCAAACTTTGAAGCTTGCTGTTCTTGCACTCTGTGAGTTGTAGTGAGGATAAATATCTACATTTTCTAGTAGGTCAGGGGTGGCCAAAGTGCAGCCCGTGGACCAAGGGACCAATCCCCCTGTCATTGACATCAATGACAGACACCCCAATGGCAGCCATATGGAGGGCTTGCACAGATGACAGGTAGTGGCACTGGCAGTTGTGGCAGCCAGCCATGTGCCTTCATATGGAAGCTCTTCCAAGAACAATGTTAATACTCTTAGCCCTCACCTTCACTCTCACTCCTTCTTATAAGCACTTCATGAGCAGAGGCCTTAACTTCTTTCCTTCCTCTGAAACCCCATGCAGACCTGTTTAACCACCTCCTTGAAAATGAGGATGGCATATTGCCTGCTGGCACCTATCATCTCTGTGGACCAACCTGCCATATTAAACATCAGGGTGACAACAGTCTCTTCCATTTAATGCGAAGTAGGGCAGCCTGTGCACTCATGGCAAATTGCCAGGACGACCCTGTTGGGTGGGCAAAGTTTGGATAACCCCTGTAGTAGCTTTGATCATTCTGAGCTTCATCTTTGTATTATTATAATAATTTTTTTACTCTTGACCCATAAGGAAATGTCCAGTTTGACCTTCTGTCCGGTGTTTGCCAACTGCGACCACACAATGTTTTTAAACCCATGTATTCCTTTGAATATGTTTGGTTATATTTTGAGATGACTTCTGAAATTGCTTAGAGGAGGACAGGAAACTAAACCACACACCTCATAAAATATTACACAGAATAATTGTAATCCAGAAAGAGTATGGTTTCAGTACACTGTGACCCCTTATGTTTCTCATAAACAAAACAATAGGTTAAAGTAGGGTACTGCATTTTAGACTGTTAGATACAGGGTTTTATCAGCTTAAGGTAGTTGTAAAAATGCTTAATAGAAGTAAAACTAGAGTGCATATCTTTGAAGTATTTGAGCAATTTTAGAATAAATTTTAATTTGTAATTTTAAATTACTTGACAGTGTACTTATACATCTTAGTTTGATCTTTGATCTCACAGGAATAATTAAGGGGAAACCAAAGTAAAGTCCAAAGCAATATTGTTCCCTGCTATGTTCTTTAAGTGATTAGCCCTGTCCTACAACAATCTGTAATGTCTTACAAACCAATAAACAGCAGACACAGAATATATTGTACTGCAAAAAAAGGTGACTAAAATATCATGGCAACATTTTAGGGGCCTCGAGGCCTATTCTGTTTCCACAGAAGTCAATGGCAGAATTCCTATTGACTTCCACAGAAGCAGGATTGGGCCCTCTCATCTTGAAGTCGTTATTCAATCAAAACTCCATTGGAAGTCAAATGAAGTTTTGGGTGCAACAAGGAATGTAGGATTGGGCCCATTTCCCTTAAAACAGTGAAGAAAAGTGATGGGTATTATTCTAAGGAGTCAGTTTTCCTTAAAAGAGACTCAATCTTTCATTCCCATTGTAACAAATACTCTCACATAAGTCAGTCCGAAGTTTGAACTCCTGATAAAGTTGGAGAGAGACTTGAGTGTACAAAATGCAGAATCAGACCCAACTTTTGTTCTTGTGGATGAAAAGATCATTTCAGTTAGTTGAAGTCCAGCACTATTTCTCTGGCTGCCATAAAACTGAACTTGTATTTAGCTGTGACATTCTGAGTACCTGTCCCAGACCTGAAGAAGAGCTCTGTGTAAGCTCTTTTTCACCAACCTTAGTTGGTCCAGTAAAACATATTACCTCACCCCCCTTGTCTCTCTAATGTTCTGGGACCAACATGCTACAACAACACTGCAAACGTAAAGCTGAACTGCCATAATTAAAATAGTGTAGCTAAGTTCACTTAAATAACCTTTACATGTTCAAAGTGTGTTGGCCTGGTCATGTAGTGCTTACTTAGGGAACTGGTCTCAACTTTGCCTATGTAGCTAAAGACTACAAGTGCAACTGATAATATATATTTTCCTAAATGTGTTGATTTTATTAAACAATTAACAATATTTCCCATCAATACAGACTAAAATGTTATACTTTTAATATTTCCTGAACAGACTCAAAATTATTTCTGAATAACCATGGAGCAGGGTTTGGGTTCTGTCTTGAGACCCTTATACAAGTTGTCTCATTGACTTCAGTTGACCTACGTGTGTGAGAAAGGGTTGTGGGATGCAGCTCTGGTCTGCTAATAGTCTTGGGGCGGACACTGCATATGTAATAAAGTCAATATGCATTTGTTAATATGCTGATTAACAAGTAAAACCAGATAGCAACTATTTAGTAGTCGAGTTTAAGAAATCCTCTCATGAGCTGTTTTAAGACATTAAAAACAGACAAACATACAAGCTAAAAGAATTGTGCTCTCAGCTACACCCATGCAACACCACTGAAACTAGCACAAAGTCACTAAGGTTATATTAAATGTACATAAGGATAGAATTTAGCCCTCAAAATTTTTAGATCTACTAACATAGGAGTTTCTGAATGTCAGGTCATTATATTGCTGAAGTAACAATGCGCATCTCTGTATTTTAATAACTTATTAGAGAACTGCATCAAAATTCATAGGACCAAATTCTGCTTTCATTTACACTAATGTAAAGAGTAAGTATCTCCAGCTGTATATTGATATAACAAAGGCCTTGGGTCAAAAAGGCATTTTGAGTACATGCTTTGCTGGAGCAGGGCCATAGAGCAGAATAAGACCCCTTGTTACATATTGTCACTACTCCTGCAATCCTTACTCAGGCAAAAACCCCATGGAGTGAGCCCATACTATATATAAAAATCTAAGAGGAGAGATTGTTATAACTTGCTTAAAACCAACTGATATTTAATCTACCATTTTCAGATTAACATGTGTGCCCAGAATTCAAAGAGTTTTGTGGTATGTGGCATTTTCAGGTATAGTAAAGACTGGACTGCTGTCCTTTCACAAGACCCATTTATTTCAGTTATACAGGGTAGGTGTGGGGAAGGAGAATTGCAACTCTAACCGTGCTCCCTGGGAGAAACCTGATCTAATAGTCTCCAGACCAGATCAACAATAGTTTGAAAAAATAGATAAAACAAAGCAAAGCTACAACTCACAGGTGTTTTTAACACTGGCTTCTTTAAGTTCTACCAAAACAACTGTAAAAGCTCAAGCTTCTTGGTTAACTACACTTTAATTTAGAGTGTTATAAACTGTTTCTTAATTTCAGTCATGACAACTGATCTTGCAGAGGCAAAACTTCAATTGATTTCAGTGAACATTTTGTCTCTTTGAAGGCTGCAGGATCAGAAGGGGAAAACAAATTTTGTTGAAAATATCATTGGTGGGGCAAATACTGAGAGCTTTACTCAGTCTTTACTCATGAAAATTGCCATTTAAATCAACGGGAGTCTACTAAGTAAAGAATATGAAATAAACTCAGGATTTGTCCTGGTATGCATAATATTTTAACATGCTTTTTGGGCCTGATCCAAAGCCCACTGAAGTCAATGGAAAGATTTCCATTAAGTTCAGTGAGCTTTGGATAACACCCCATAATGCTATTGGATCTGATTCCTGCACTTCTTACTTAGGCAAATCTCCTGTTGAAGTTATAGAGTTTTCCTTAAGTAAGGAGCACTGATATAAGGTATAGGGGATAGGATAGTTAAGGGTTTTTTCAGAACGTGGAAAGTGATTAGTTTGTGCCAAAAGGTATACATTTAAATCTTGAAAACATTTGTTTGAAGAATATGTTTTTGAATAAAAATTAAAAGATTCAATTTATATTTTAAATTAACTGTTCTCTAAAACTGCTGTAAACACCAAGAAGTAACAAATGTTGTGAAATGGAACTGCATCTGTGGATGGAAATATTTGTAAGATTTCCAGATAATTTTGTCTGCCATACTTTGTTTCATTTATCTCAAAAGTGAAAATGGTAGCAGATGTTACTGTAGATGGACCTGATACTGCAGCCCTTACTCAAGCCTCAGTCCTGGAAATTTTACACATCTATTTAACTTTAAGTAGGTATGTAGATCATTGTAGGATTGGAACACGGATAAGGGCTACAGAATTGCGATTGATGTCATTTTAAAGTTGAAGGAAGTACTCATCTTCACTGTGTGGATAGATGGGTGGTGGGAAGGATGATTACAGGTGATATTTAAAATTTAAAAGATAAAAGGAAATGCTAAAATATGCAAAAGATAAAAACAGAAAATGTCACTCTTTGAACAAGTTACCAGGTATATAATGTTCTATTTTCTGCAGTAATTTGGACTTTGACATTTATTTCCCTCCCTCAAAAAACACCTCTAGATTTCATTAGTATATTTTTCACAATATTTTCACAACTGCATGTGTAGCAAAAATACAGACATTTTATAAAATTTATTAGCACATAAATACATTGGTTTTTGGCCATCAGAATATTTATATTGTTTTCTGTAGCTGGGCCTGTACAGTTAGTGCAGCTATCTGTTAATACCAAAGAAATGAAGCATAGATGATTTATAACCTCACAGTTCTTTTCTTTACATTTTGATTCAGTGAAAACAGTCTGATAGAACTTCCTGGTAACTCACCCTTAATTAAATTTTGAATATTCTTGGTATGAAAATCTAACTCATGATTTTTCATAAAGAAAAAGAAAAAAGTGATCTTTAAAATACTGAGCTTTCCCAGCATTGGTCTATAGCTTCTTGCAAACATGTTACAGGCAATGAAAAGACAATATGGGCCAAACCCACCTCTGGTGTTACAGTAGAAGTCAACTGGTATGCAAAGATTAAGTTAATGGCCCTATCCCAGGGAATAATTTGGCCCAATATGTTTGGCATCCAGTAAAGGCACTCATCACTAATTAAGTGCACTCATATACTGTAATGCTTCATATTATTTTTTTGTCTGAATACCTAAAGGATCAGTAAAAAATTAAAACAATCCTTTAAAAAATAATATTTCAGTCTTTTTTCCAGTTAGGTCTGGGGTGAGTTGCTCAGCTGGTATAAATTGTCATAGTTCTATTGACCTTAATTAAGCTATGGCAGTTTACACAAGCTGAGTATCTAGACCCTTGTTTTTTATTTATTAAATTCCTTAGTAGAGCTGAATTAAACAGGCTGTTCTTTCCCCCAGCTAAATGCATTTGTTTTATTTTACTCTGATTTTCCTTTCAAAATGTGTGTTCTGTTTGTAACTTTGGTTTCCTAAAGTTTACATTAAATTTTTGATTTCAGAATTGTACATTTGGACTGAATACACTGTTTTGGAAGTTTACATTGGTATAATACAAATTAAAGCAATAACCCTGCCAATTTGTTAATCTTAAAATGAAATGTCTTAATATAAACATAGAACTCTTCAGTTGTAAGGCAATACCATTAAAAAGAATTCATTTCATATTGGGAATTCTTACCGGTAATCTACACTATCAGTTTCCTACATAGGTTTAAAGTACAGGAGCTTGCTATATGGTATACAGGGAACACACTGTTATAGAAAAAAAATAAACTTTTCATCATGAACTGAATTATCACAGAATGAAATGTATGTTTTACTATTGTCTGTTTACTTTGTGTATGTGTTTAGGATGTTTAATGGCAAAAATTAGCAGTGACATCCGTTCTCTGTGTCAGAAATTGACAGTATGGCTTGAAGTTCCACACAAAACAATACTTGTGGCAAAACACTGCACTGTTACATTGTGGAGGATGTTGTAAAAGGTAAATGTTTTGTTTTCCAGATAAAAACAAGGGTATGGTCCTGCAAAAACCCTCTCGTGAGTGATCTTTATTCACGCAAGTAGTAGTGTAGAAGGCAACGAGATTATTTGCTTAAGTAAAAAAATACTCATGTGACAAGTAACTTGCAGGCTTGGGCCCTACATTTGTTTTAATATGCTAAGCTAATTTCTGAGGTTTCAGCCCTTAAAAAGATATGGAACAAATGTGGACATATTTTAAGATGCAGAATATATTCCTATTTCCAGTTTTCTCACACTTAAAAGGTTGTGTTGCATAAGAAAGCTTACTCAGAGGTTTCTTGTTGCTGAAAGGCTATATGTCTTTTACATTACAGAACCTCACAACAAAAGAAGGTTTCTGGAAAGTCAGGGACTTTTAATAACGTTAAAAGCAGCAAACTGTTTCAAGTGGTGTCTTTGAAGAAGTGCCTTATGTACTCAATTCTGTAAGAATAACTTGATGTAAATGTCAATTTACCTCAAATGTTTACAAAACTGTTACTAAATAAACTTTTTGTACCATAAGAGCGTCCCTTTTAGATTAAATTTACAGTGATGTGTAGATCACTAAAAATATTAAAATGCAAAGGGACCAAACTAAATCAGATAACTTCCATTGTTCAGTTAATCCACTTTCTTTTAACATTCAGTCTTATTCAGCTGACTGAATAAGATCTGTCTGAAAATTGAAGGCCTAATCCTGCAAACTATCTACATGCAGCTCTCCCACTGACTTCAAAGGAAGTTCTCATTGCAGAGGGGAAGCTAGGGATTCAATCCTGATCTTACTGCAGTCTAGGGTCACCAGATAGCAAATGTGAAAAATCAGGACAGGGGGTAGGGGGTAATAGGAGCCCATATTAAAAAAAAGCCTGAAATATCGGGACTGTCCCTATAAAATTAGGACATCTGGTCACCCTACTGCAGTCAGAGGCAGTTTTCCCATTGACTTAAGTGGGTTCAGGATTTCACCCTAGATTTTGACTGTGACACACGAGTCACAATTCCTCCCATACTTTATCTTTGCTCCTGGGAGTAGTAAGCTATGGGTAGCCATCCTCATCCTTCCCAGCTACTTTAAATGGGGAGTGCAGCCAAGTCTCTGCCCATTTCCTGCTCATTCCCATCCTCTCTGCAGACAGCAAGTAGGCCTGCTTAGGCCTATGTGCTCATATGCAAGGTCCCAATAGTTCAAGGAAAGGGAAGGGCATTTTATTCTCTGTGTGAAAGAGTAATCTCAGTCACAGTGTAAGTAATGTAATCCAGGCATGTATTTAAAACATGGTGTTTTAGAAGCAAATTATCCAAGTGGTGCTTTTTCCTGAGCAGCAGTAAATCAAGTTTCCAGAAGAACAACTTTCAAAAGAGTAGCAAAATGGGGGAGAGTGACAGCTGTTAGAAAAGTTAGAGAGTTCGCTTAGTTTTAGTTTTAGTTTTTTTCCCTATCAATTTATATGGGGTAAAAGGTCCAAATTCTGCTTGCCTGAATCAAATAACCTGTCCCATTGATTTTAGTAAGACAATTCACATGAATAAGATGGGATGAATTTAGTCCAAAGTATCATTTACATGACTGAAAGAATGCCTAGCCTATTGGTATTCCTAAAGTCACTGAGTTGCTTCTTTACTTAAATGCCAAACATACCTGCTTTTTGAAGACTAAGCAGCTGATCCTGCAATCTTTACTAAAACAATACTCACAGGAGAAATCCCATAAGGTCTACAATGAGACTATTCGTGTTAGCAGAAGGGTTTGTAGGCCTTATGCTCTAATTTCTATTTAAAATATAGATTCATATGGGCACCCAGCATCTTATATTAGCCTGCATTTGTACAAACACACCAATGTCAGTGGCATGAGATATACATGTGGCTACAAGCCCCACTGAAAAGCAAGCTGAATCCACATTCTGGTGTGTAACTACTTGTGCCTGTGAAAGACTCCAGCAGCAGGGAGAGAGCAGCTCCTCACTACTGGAGCCTTTGACTACTGGGAGGAAAACCTCGGGCAGAGGGAAGGCAGTGGAGAAATGCCTCTGCCAGAGTCTTTCCTAGCTGTGGGGAAAAGCTCCAGCAGTAGAGAACTGGTGGAGACTTTCCCTCTTGTCTCCCCACTGCTGGAGTCTTTCCCCGGGTTGAGGAAGTGCTCCAGTCTTTCCCCACTGCCTCCTCCCTGCCAGAGCCTTTCCTCACTGCTGCAGTCTTTTCCGGTAGTTTGGGAAGTTCCAGCAGCAGAGAGGAAGCAGGAAACTACAATGCTGGAAATATCAGTATAGATAGGGAGCCATGGCTTGGGCAAGTAGAGCGCATGTAGGGTACATACTCACATATAACCCATACCCTCCAGGCCTGTCTTTCCTCTACTTGCTTAAGTCATGCCTCACCTGCTACAGGACTTCTTATGCCCGTGCTGGGGGAGTTACAAGGGTCTGTACATTATACACTCCCAAAAACAGCATGCAGTGTAGATGAACCCTTACAAGTTAGTTGCTTGAGCAATTTGAACAAGACCAAAGGACAGTGAGTGGAGGAGGAGCAACTCTGTCTTGCCTATCCTGACTAAAGCAACAATGTAATAATGCATCATACATAGCATGAATTTCTGGACCTTCAGTTTGTTCATCTTTGAGGTTAATTAGTTCTCCAGGATTTTTCCTGGGAAGGAGGTTGAGTGAATAGTTGGGGTATTAGGACATTCTTGATCTTGCTGGAGAATGTTTAACACTTATCCGTGCAAAGGTACACTTTCAACAGGTCAAAATAAATACATTTTTTAAATGTTGCCCTTAAAGAAGTCAATATGAAGGGAATTAAAAATGGGTGAGGGAAAGTGATCTTAGACCTTGTCCTGTATTTTGCCTTCTGATCCATGCACAGCCCATAGATGCAGAAAGTATATTGGGTATAACTGAAACCAACATTTACAGAGACATTAACCAGGACTCTTCAAAAGTTGTAGATTTTTTTTTTTTTTTAATTTAGGCCAAGTATACACGAGAAACTTTTGCAGGTATAGATGTTATTTAGAGGTGTAGATTTTTTTTAAAAATGACACTCCTATATCAGCAGGCTCCTTAGTTTAGATGCAGTTATACCAGCGGTCAGCAACCTCTGGCACACGGCTTGCCAGGGTAAGCACCCTGGTGGGCAGGGCCAGTTTGTTTAGCTGTCGACATGACAGGTTAGGCGGATCGCAGCTCCCACTGGCTGCAGTTCACCGTCTCAGGCCAATGGGGGTGGCGGGAAGCCCTGGCCAGCACATCCCTCACGTGCACCGCTTCCTGCCGCCCCCATTGGCCTGGGACAGCGAACCGTGGCCAGTGGGAGCCACAGTCCGCCAGACCTGCTGACGCGGCAGGTAAACAAAGTGGCCTGGCCCGCCATGGTGCTTACCCTGGTGAGCCACGTGCCAGAGGGTACCAGTCACTGAGTTATACCAGTGTAAAAGTGTTTCTGCTAGGATAGCTTATTTTGCTTAGGGAACCCTTTATAAATTGTACAGGCAAAAGCACTCTTTTGCTGATATAAAAGAGTCTGCACTAAGAGGTTTTGCTAGTCTGTCAAACCTTTTCTAGTGTAAACCATTTTCTCTTAGGCCAGGTCATCCTGGCCTGGATAGAGAAAAGAAATTGATGTTATGTTTATGTTCCCTCTTCCACTCTCAGATACCAAGGTAGTACTTTTTTTTTTTTTTTAACTCACCTCAGGGCGCCTTCACACATAGGTTTCTAGCACGTTTTGCAGCCTTGAGTGTTTGGAGTAAAGATATCTTCCATGAGAAATAGTGCAGACTAAGACTAAAATTATGCACTCAGACGTGGAGTCTTGAGGAAGGAGGGTTCCAATGAAGGCCAACTTGTTTTCTGAATAGATTATTTAGTCAACCCAGGAACTACAGTCTTGCAAGGCTTGACTAGCTTGAAGATTATGGGGATTGAAACCTTATCTAGATGAGGTGTCAAGCTGTACTAAAACAAATCTCGTGTGGTCCAAGAGTTATTTAATTTTAAAACATGCTCCTGTTTACTATTCACTAACTTTTTACACCATATTGCTTTGTATAGGATTCACTTTACCCATCACTGAAATACAGCCACTTCAGCTGTGAACCGTAGCACTTGGTTAGCCAGGGCACAATACCACACAGTCATCTAGAAGAGGAGATGAATACTACTGTAGCTAACAAAAAGTAACAGGAGAATTTTAGAGAGGCAAAATGTAAATTACACAAATTAGAATTTGGAAGAAGCCTGGGACTGACACCCATCCACTTGTAACAAGTGATGCGATCAATCTTTAATGATAAAATTAACTGAAAATAAATGGCCTCAGCAAGCCTTCTTTTTAAAGCCCCAATAAAGTAAAACATATGTTTAACTTTAAGCACAATCGTTCCATTGAAGTCTAGTACAGCTTAAATATAAAAACTTCATTACCACTCTACACCTTAAAGTAAGGTTTGAACTCTAATTTTTAAAAAACTCTCATTCTGGGTTTCCATCTTTATTGGCTCTCAGTGATTTTTATACTTATATGCCAAGACCAGAAAGGACCAATGTAATAATCTAGTCTGACCTTATGGATAATACAGGCCAGAGACCACCCCAAAATAGTTCTTAGCACATATCTTTTAGAAAGTATCAGAGGGGTAGCCGTGTTTGTTGCTTTTTACAGATCCAGACTATGAGTCCTGTGGCACCTTAAAGACTAACAGATGTATTGGAGCATAAGCTT
>NC_133769.1:333856081-333944208 GCF_003597395.2 Chelonoidis abingdonii
CCCCCCCCCCCCCCCGAAAGGGCATCTCGTACCTCCACGGGGTGCGTGTCCCTCAGGTTAAGAACCACTGCTGCTTTAATCATTCTCATGACTCTTCTCTGAACCCTCTCCAATTTCATAACATCTTCCATGAACTGTGGGCACAGTATTGCAGCAGCAGTTGCACCTGCATTAAATAGAGAGGTAAAAATAACCCAAACTCCTACTCCTCAGATTCCATTATTTATTCATCCACTGGGAGCTCACATTCATCTGATTATCCACCACAACACTCAAATCTTTTTCAGAGTCACTGCTTTCCAGGATAAAGTCCCTCATCCCATAAGTAGGGTCTACATTATTTGTTACTAGATGTATACATTTAGCCATTTTAAAATGCACATTGTTTACTTGAGCCCAGCTTTCCAAGCTATTCAGATTGCTTTGTATCAGTAACCCATTGTCACAGCCAGGTTGTGGATAGCCAGAACTAGTGGTCAAAGCTGGAGTCCACAGTCATGAGACAGGAGTCAAGAGTCAGAAACAGGAGAAACTTGAGATCAGAACCACAAAGCAGATGCCAGGAGTCAAGCCAGGTCAGCATGCCATGAAGTCAACCCTGGAGAACAGAAGTAGGGTGGATCCCATTTGTTCAGACAACTTCCTGTTCCTACCACTGGCTTAAGTAGGGCGAGAAAGCCAATGAGCTGTTCTGGAACTTCACCAATAGGACCTCGGGCAGAGCCTCAAACTGAGGCTGGGCTTCATGGATCCTGAGTAAGCAGCAGTCAGCAGGCTGCCAAGTGAAGGGTTAGAGCATGGCTGCTCCTGTGAACCCTGCAGACCTACGTTTGAGGCCTGGGGGTCATGACCCGTTTTCTTCATTATTTACCACTCTCCCTATTTGTGTCTTCTGCAAACTCTCTGTAATGTTTTCTTCCGGGTCATTAATAAAATAGTTAGCATAAGTCCAAGAACCAATCCCTAAAAGCACACCTGTTCAATGAGGATTCCTAGTTTACAGTTATATCTTGAGACCTAGCAGTTAGCCAACTATAATCCATTTAATGTGTGCCATGTTAATTTTATATCTTTCTAGGTTTTTTTAAATCAAAATGTTATGCAGTACCAAGTCAAATGCCTTACAGTAGTCTATTATCACTATTACATTTGTCTACCAAACTTGTAATCTCAAAAAAAAAAATCAAATTAGTTTGGCAGAATCTGTTTTCCATAAACCCATGTTGACTGGCATTAAGTTATATTAGCCTCCTTTAATGCTTTATTAATCAAAGCGTGTTTCAGCTGTTCCCTTATCTTGCTCAGGAGCAATGTCAGACTGACAGGTCTAGAATTGCCTGCGTCATTCAATATTTTAAAAGGGCAAACAGGAATAACATTAGTTTTCTTTCAGTCTTCTGGAATTTCCAGTGTTTAAAACTATTAAAAATCAGCATTAATGATCCATCAAGCTCCTCAGCCAGCTCTTTTAAAATTCTTGGATACAAGTCATCAGGACCTGCTGATTTTAAAACAACAATTTTAGTGTCTGCTCTTTAACATCCTACTGATACACTAGGGAAATGGAAAGAGTGTCATGACATAGCACTATGTTAGATATTTTTTTTCTGTTTTTGGAAAAATCCCAGTTGAACACCTCTACCTCTTCTGCATTGTTTATACTTCTACCATTTTCATTTAATAATGGACTAATACCAAATATATATGTTTTATTTACAAGTAAAATATTACAGTACTTTTAATTGCCAATACTGTAAACTCAGTCTGAGCTCTGAAGCCCAGATTCTGCAAGGTATTTAGGCCACCAAACGCCTACTGAAATCAATATTAGGCACCTAAATACCTTTGAGACCTGGGTCAAACTGAGTCTTTCCCCCTCAGTTATCACTAACTGTAGTAACTGTTCTGCAGGCCAAATCAGACCCCTAGTTACAACATGTACAACCCCCATTACGTGCAATGGGTTTGTAAAGGTGTAATCAGTTGGCCCTGGAATTGGGATTTATTAAGAATTTCTGCTGCTGATGCACACAAAAATTTCAGCTAAATCTTTAAGCTATGTAGTATTAATGGTAGTAAAATGCTGTAGAAGTTTACTTTTGTCTCTTGAGTAAGGAGACGGAATATATAGACCTCAGATCTGTTGAATGAGAAAAAAGATGCTATTTTTATATAGTATAATCAAGCCTGATGATCTTGTGAGGTTCTGGCTTCCTTAACTCCCACTGAAGCCAACGACAGTTGACGACATTCTTCACCTGGTAGGAGTGGCCCCTTAGTTTGTAATTTTTGGCAGACAAATTTGCAACTTGTGCCACTAGTAACTTAGCCAATTTTCAGTTGAATAGAGTGAAGCAACTGTATTAAATCCCCAAAATGTGGGAGACGGGTGGTAAAAGCATGTTCTGGTGATACCCTGTTACACTGAGAGCAATGTAAATGATGGAAGGTTAATGTTCAAGGGAATGCTCATGTATTTGAGCAAGACATGAAGGAAACATTATACTATAATTACATTATCTTAGGCTAAATTGTAGTGACAAGACACGAGTTTTATTTTCTTTAAAAAAAAACAAACAAACAGAGGGTGGCCATACTTTACTGGTACAAACACAATTATGAAATTTCTCCCCTTCTTTTTCTGTAATGAGCTACCCTCTTACCAGAGTTATCTGTCTGCCTTTGTGTCATGCCTAGTGGAGACCATAGGAAATATTGTTACTGTAAGAGTCGGATTTCAAATTAGTAAAACTTGTACCATATCCTGTTTTTAAAAATTGAGTTCTACTTCAGATGCTGGAGATATGGGGCCAGGATACCCAAAGGTATTTAGGTGCCTAACTCCCATTAATTTCACTAATCCCACTAATAACACTGAGGATCTGTGTCTTGGCAATGATGTCAGAGGCTGGGAGGAAAAGATTCACAAGACGACAAATGTTGTTAAAGAAGAGGGAGAGACATCCTTTTCTGGCATATCCCAAATCTGTACAAAAATTACACAGCCTAAGTACTAAGAGATGGACAGCTCAGAGCACCCTGTTGTGGTCAAACCTGATTCTGCCATATCATGTTACTATTAGCACCAGGGGATTTTGTGGCACCCTACAATTGCTTCATTCTTGTGAGAAGGAAGGACCCTTCCTGCAAAGGGACTCACCTGCATGGATGGCTGTGTAAAAATGGCCACAAATATTGCCTATCATCCCTCTTCCCCACTCAAGGAGGCTCTGCATGAGGCTTTGCCCTTGGAGGCTTAGAGCCAGAGGAGGAGGAGATCATTTATGTTTAAACAAAACTGGTCAGGCAGTT
The DNA here is from genome assembly GCF_003597395.2 of Chelonoidis abingdonii. NCBI lineage: Eukaryota > Metazoa > Chordata > Testudines > Testudinidae > Chelonoidis > Chelonoidis abingdonii. Next base: position 333,859,394 of record NC_133769.1, read on the forward strand.
GCTCAGCCCCTTCCTGTGCCCTGGATGCAGAGACAGAGAAGTCAGGAATTCACCTACCCTCACAGGTGGCTTTAGTCTCTGCCTATTTTGCCCAGATTTTGTTGCTCTCTACTTGTTATGTCCCTAATGTGATCCTTTTCACTTTCTTTACCCAACTCCTTCTTAACACCTCCATGCTACCCCTTCCTCACTTTTCCCCCACCCAGTGCACTTTCCTCAAGCCTTTCCAGTGGCCATAGAACCTTCAGATTCCAACATTCCAATGCAGATTTAGACTTAGTGAGCATGTTCTGGCAATTAATTCATGTGGAATTTCATGGAGAAAACTAGAAATGAAGGAAATAAAGATTTATTAAAAGCAGAAAAATTGATGGCCTTAAAAATAACCCAGCATTTCATCAATGTAAAAATAATCTTATAAAGAAAGAGCTGTTGTACTGTTAAAAACCAAGAGTCTCAAAGAACTGGATAACAGCAAGGGAGTGATCAGATCTCTTTATGGGTGAAACAACAAAAACAGCACGACCATTTCAAATTGACATGTACAGATAAAAATTAAAAGGCACAGCTGTATCCTTCAAACTAGATCCTGGAGTATACTGCAATACTGACACCAATGAGAGGATTCAGAAATCAAAGCAAAGCTTGTACTGATTTTATGTCCTGAAGATGAAACAAGACCAAACAACTGATAATTTTCCTTTAAAATCAGTATTATTTTCAAAATGTGGGTGTTCCAGCTATGTTGCAATTAAAATACTGTCTGGCCTTGAGACGTTTTCTGTCATAGAAATGCACACTGAGAGCACAAAACATCTTAGTAAGAGAATTATCAGATATCATCCATATCTCAGGATATCTGTGGGGAGAATATTACATTAAAATAGACATCCATAATCCCATACATGTTTGGAAGTGACCTATACACTGGATTAATTCTTTGGCTGTAATTCAAAAGGCAAATAAGATTTGCCTATGTATACATCTTTGATTTAAATAAAGCAATAAAATAACGGCATTATTCAATGAACACTGTTGAAAGGGTCTGCTCAAGCCTGTTAATTTCATTGACTGTTCTAAATTTAGTAAAAGCCTGCTTGGTATTAGTTCTGCTCCCAAGGAATTTCTAGTATACTCTGGCAGGTTAGAGGGATAGCAAAGTGTTGAAATTATAATGGCCAATGTTTGAATTTGGCCTGCAGATGGCCAAGAACACAATAAAAGACCTGATCAAGATTTGTAGCGGGTGAGAATAAATCAACATGAAGATAAATACAGCAAAAACAAGTCCAGTTTTGTTTTGTTTTGTTTTGTTTTTAAACCAACATTCTGAGCATTAACAGTAAATGAAGCAAGAGGCAGCTGTGGATAAAGAACCAGGTTCCTGCTGTATTGGACAGAATCTGAGCATAGATGGCTTATTACTGATTCAGATAAAATAAAACAATTGAAATGTCTGCTCTACAGTGTGAAGTGGCTCTGAAGAGGCTTATAGGATGATAAGCAATTATTCAAAATTCATACCAATACTGGATGTGGGCAAACATTTAAGGAAGTTACTGGGAAAACTTCAAGGCAGAAATGAACAGGTATTTGAATAGTTAAAGTCCATGATGGAATGGAGATAATTATTTGACTAAATCAGTTGCAGTTCCAGTTAATGAATACTTCAAAAGGACCAAGTGCAGAAAGCGTAACAAGTTGTATTAACACTCAGATCACTAAACTATGCCCACGACTGGTTGGTTTTCTTAAGTTCCACCAAAATGCATGTGAGAAAGATGATAAGACAGTGATTATAAAATCATTTGAAAGTTTGTTTAAAATGCTTTATCTTTAGCACAATCTAGGATTAAATTTATTAGCATTATACCAAAGCAGCAAAGATATGGGGCCAGATCTTCGGCTGGTGTAAACTGGCAGAGCTACTCTGATGTCAAGTGATAATGACAAATAAAAACCTATGACATCTGTTTTCTGACCTACACAAATACCAGAATCAGAAGTACGACTGAAAGAAAAGCAAATAAAACAAAGTTTGTTATTGCAGACATAAAAGGTCACTGCTCAGACTAAAATCCTGGCAAGCAGACTACTGGGAACAGAAGATTTCTGGAAGTAAAAAAATCTCGCTGGTTTCCAGTTGACAGGTACAATGGTATATTTGGAATGACCTACCTTTAGTGGAAGTTTGTGTCTTACCTTCTTAGTAGTTGGCTCATGTCCTGAATCATCAGTTTATAGCCCTTATCAGGATCAGTAACTGGTTAAAAGATAGGAAACTCAGGGTAGGAATAAATGGTCAGTTTTCAGAATGGAGAGATGTAAATAGTGATGTCTCCCGGGGTTTGAGACCAGTACTGTTAAACATATTGATAATTGATCTGAAAAAAGGGGTAAACAGTGAGGTGGAAAAATTTGCAGATGATACAAAATTACTTTAGATAGTCAAGTTCAAAGCAGACTGAAGAGTTACAAAGGGCTCTCTCAAAACTGGGTGAGTGGGCAACAAAATGGCAGATGAAATTCAGTGTTGATAAATGCAAAGTAATGCACATTGGAAAACATAACCCCAACTATACATATAAAATGATGGGATTAAATTAGCTTTTACCACTCAAGAAAGATCTTGGAGTCATTTGTGGATAGTTCTCTGAAAACCTCCACTTAAGCTGCAGCGGCAGTCAAAAAAGCTAACAGAATGTTGGGAATCATTAGGAAAGGGATAGATAATAAGGAAGATCTGTATGGATAAAGAACAACTGAAAAATGTAGATTTTTTTGCCTATCTTGGCTGCCATGTGTCACGGAGGGCAGACACATCAAGATTCAACACAGAATTCTCTGTGCCAGCCTTGCCTTTGGCAGGCTGTCTTGAAAAGTGTTCAACAACCACATCACTAGACTTAGTTTATAAAGCAATGGTAAGCCCAACTCTTCTCTACAGTTGTGAGACTAGAGTGACCTACAGAAGACACCTGAAAAACCTGGAACGCCAGCACCAGCATTTTCTTCAGAAAATCCTCAACATAAAGTGGGAGAATCATTGCACTAACGTGAGTGTCCTTACAGAGGCCAACATCTTCATTCAGTGTTGAGGCCCTGATTATCCAGAACCAGTGAGGTGGAGTGGGCACTGTGTGTGCATGCCTGATGTACAATTACCAAAACAAGTGCTGTATGCCCAACTCACCAAGGGAGCAAGGAAATGGGGAAGCCAAAAGAAACTCTTTAAAGACACCTTCAAGATAAACGTCAAGACATGCGACATCAACGCCACACACTGGGAGACAGCAGCCCAGGATAGGGATAACTGGTAAAGACTTATCAGAGAGGGAACATCCACTTTTGAGGAAAACCGCCTTGCCCTAGTCACAGAAAAACACCAGAAAAGAAAGGAAAGACAACTGTCACATAGCAATTGTGGCCCAACCCTGTCTTCCAACACCACCTGCAATGTCTGCCAATGAACCTGGGGCTCAAGAATTGGACTCTTCAGTCACCGAAGGATTCATGAAAAATAAAACCTAGGAAAGATAATCCTCAACCTCGAGGTATTGCCGATGATAAGACAGAAAATATGATATTGCCTCCATATAAATCCATGATATGTCCACATCTTGAATACTGTATACAGACGTGGTTACCCCATCTCAAAAAAAGAAGATATTGGAATTGGAAAAAGGTTCAGAAAAGGGCAACAAAAATTAGGAATATGGAGCAGCTTCCATATGAGGTGAGATTAATAAGACTGAGACTTTTCAGCTTGGAAAAGAAATAACTAAGGGGGGATATGATAGAGGTCTATAAAACCATGGCTGGTGTGGAGAAATTAAATAAGTCAGAGTTAATTACTCCTTCTCATAAACACAAGAACTAGAGGTCACCAAATGAAATTAACAGGCAGAAGGTTTAAAACAAACCAAAGGAAGCATTTCTTCACATAGTACACAGTCAACCTGCAGAACTCTATGCTAGAGGATGTTGCGAAGGCCAAGACTATAACAGAGTTAAAAAAAGAACTAGATACGTTCATGCACGATAGTTCCATCAATGGCTATTAGCCAGGATGGGCAGGGATACAAAACTGTGCTTTGAAGTGTCCCTAAATTCTGTTTGCAGAAGCTGGGAAGCGGCAACAGGGGATGGATCACTCTATGATTTGCCATTCTTTTCATTCCCTCTGAAGCACCTGGTATTAGCAACTGTTGGAAGACAGGATACTGGGCTAGATGGACCATTGGTCTGACCCAGTATGGCCATTCTTTTGTTCTAAAATGGTACAGCTTATTAAAGTAACTTTGCATGTTCTAAGTATCCATTTAATAATATCTAACCTTTCTTTGAATCTCGCTACGCTCTTGGCCTCTATCCTGTGGCAATGAGTTCCACAGATTAATTATGCATTTAGTAAATAATATACTTCCTATTATCAGTTTCAAATTCTGTTGATGCAGGAGAAAGATGTGAAAGCTTGAGTTTCCAAGGAATGAGAATCTGTAGCAGTGATATCCTTACAGACACCAGAATCAAGTTCACCAAACACAGAATCATTGCATACATCAGCATCATCAAAGCAGGCAAGTCCAAGTAGCACCCAGCTGATGCTACAGCTTTCATCAGGATAGAGCCCTTCTAGTGGCTGTGTCTTGGGAAGAACAGCCAAAAATATTCAATAAGCTGTAATTGTCTTATTATGATTTGTATTATAATAGTAACTAGGAGCTTCTTATGGACCATGAGTCATAGGCACTCTGCTAGGCACTGCATAAACACAGCATAAAAAGACAGTCCCTGTCTGTGATGGGGTTGCTCTGCTCACCACTGCCTCAGGTCAGTTCTGGGGATTAGTTTGGTCAGACTGATAGTCAGTGATTACACCCTGGAAGTTTCTCCTCTGCAGCCCCTTTCTCACTCCAGGAACTGCAGCATCCTCTTTGTGACTCAGCCCTCTGGCCAGGTCACTAAGGGGGTTTCCCTTCCAGAATAGGCTTAAAGTCTCTTCAGGAAGTCTTCTGCTTCACTGCCTTAGAATGCTACTCCTGCAGTGGCTGGCAGAGGAACCTGAGCCCACCCTCTATTCCAGGTTCTAGCTCAAAGACCCTCTACACAGCAACCAAGATCAATTCCCTGAACCTTGCTCTCTTTCCCTGAGCTGCTTCCATACTACATAGCCCTCACCTGACTCCACTGGGTTTGCCAGTCTCTTTACTCCCTCCTCTCAGGGAGTAACTTTAAGCAATTCATCTCTACAATCCACCTGCTCCCCTCTGAGGCAGCAATTGTAGATTCTTTCCTGCAGCCTTCTCTGCTAACAATTTCCTTTCTTTTGTGTCAAGTATCAGAGGGGTAGCCGTGTTAGTCTGGATCTGTAAAAGCAGCAAAGAATCCTGTGGCACCTTATAGACTAACAGACGTTTTGGAGCATGAGCTTTCGTGGGTGAATACCCACTCCGTCAGATGCATGGTATCTGACGAAGTGGGTATTCACCCACGAAAGCTCATGCTCCAAAACGTCTGTTAGTCTATAAGGTGCCACAGGATTCTTTGCTGCTTTCTTTTGTGGAAACCCCATCTGTTCCTCACAGGTGAGCTTCTCTCTAATTAGCTGCCTCCAGACTAATGCACCTCCCCCACAGTTTGCAGCCTAATTAGCTGAATGGAGCCACATGGCCCAATTCAGCTCTTGCAGGGCTAGTGTGGGGAGCGCACACACACACCATCACACTGGCCCAAAGATCTTATAATCTAAGCCAGGGGTAGGCAACCTATGGCATGCGTGCCGAAGATGGCACACGAGCTGATTTTCAGTAGCACTCACACTGCCCAGGTCCTGACCACCAGTCGGGGGGGCTCTGCATTTTAATTTAACTTTAAATGAAGCTTCTTAAACATTTTAAAAACCTTATTTACTTTACATGCAACTGTAGTTTAGTTATATATTATAGACTTATAGAAAGACATCTTCAAAAATGTTAAAGTGTATTGCTGGCACACAAAACCTTAAATTAGAGTGAATAAATGAAGACTCGACACACCACTTCCGAAAGGTTGCCGACCCCTGATCTAAGCAGTTATTTTGAGAAATATTTAGTGTATTGACCTGCGTTGTGACAGGAAGGGTTCTCCTGTTGTTGTAGGTAATCTACGGCCCCGAGAGGCAGTAGCTAGGTTGATGAAAAATTCTTCCATCAACCTAGTGCTATCTGCAGTGAGGGTTAGGTGGGCTTAAGTATGTCTCTAAGGGGTGTGGATTTTTACATCCCTGAAAGATGTAGCCATGTTGGTGTAACTTTTCAATGTAGACTAGCCCCATGGGCATATCTACACTACAAACGCTACAGCAGCACAGCTATGGTGCTGCAGCTGTGCCACTGTAGTGCCATAGTGTAGACACTTGCTACAGTGAAGGAACGGGTTTGCCATGGCTGTAGCTGATTTACCCCCTCAGGGGTGAAAGCTAGGTCAATGGAAGAATTCTTCTGTCAACCTAGCCGTGTCTATACTGAGGCTAGGGCAGCTTAATTACATCTCTCCTGAGTGAATTTTTCACATGCCTGAGCAATGCAACTAGGTTGACTTAAGTTTTATGTGTAGATAAGGCCAAAGTGTATGTCTACACTCTGAAGACTACATGGACATAGTCCCATAGTGTCAGTTATCATGGACAGAAGCATTCTTCCATCAGGTTAGCTGTGTCTACATTGGGGATTAGGTAGGCATAGTTACATCAGTCAAAGGTGTGGATTTTTCATGGCCCTGGGCAATGTAACTACATCTACCTAACTTTTACATGTAGCCCAGACCTATGCAGAGTGGCCCTGAAGTTAATACAATTGCAGTGTCTTCTCCATTCAGCCTGTTTCCTGAGCACTTACTAAATCTACACTACTGTAAGTGGATGATGGGTAGAGGACTTCCCTACCTTGCACTTTTAAGAGGGGACAGAAAGCTCCAATAACATCACCTTCTCTGGTATGGGGAAGATGCTATATGTCTCCAAAGAATATAATAATTGTTAAGACCAGCTGCATCTTGTAACTCTGCGAGATGGTCAGTGAACCTAAGGCTGCACTAGTTCATGTGCACTGTGCCTCGCCAGCAAAAGAAAGAAAATAAAGGATGTGACCAGGATAGGGAGCTGTGATTCACGAAGCAGGACGTTCATTTACAGAAGTTCCCAGCCTCCTGGAGCATCTTGAACTCTTTAGAATGGAACTATTTCCCCCCCCCTCCCCTCGCAACCGCCCTCAAGTTTTCAGAGCCTGAAAGGCCAGGTATAATTTTGGCTGGATAGAGCTCTTAGATTTACTCCTAAGTGCCAGGCATTAAAATAAATTCCCAGTAATTCTTATGGATAGGTAGGGAATCCTTAGATGACCTAGACTGTCAATGGCCACAGCGTCAAAGGAAGGCAGCAGATGACAATTTTGGTTAGTGAAGTTCACATATTTTTAGATTATGATTAAAACTGGTTTTAAACATTTTCAAGATAGCATATAGGGCTGTGTGTGCAACATAATTCATTTGATTTCTGCAATGAGTAATAGAAGACATTGAATTTTACAGGAGAAGCTTTTTAACTAAAGAGTATTTTCAAGTTTAAAGCATTCTACAGATTCAAGCCATCAAAAGCACTAACAAGTTTCACATTTCTGTGTGCCTAATTTCTCTCTCACACAGGAATAATTCCATCATTGAAGTCAATGTGTAAAACTGGAAAGAGATCAGAATTGGGTCCTATATATTTTTTCTGACTTTTTATTTTATCTTTCTAAAAGAAATGAAGAACATACCATAGTCTAATGGAGGAGCAATCAGCTATCAGTTGTGATGTGTTCTTATTTCAGTGTGACATAGTTAAATAGTTTAAAGAATGTTTTGGTTTTAAAGAATGTTGTCTTGTGAGCAGACACTAAGGATAATATGGTTGAATTATCCAGTCCCTCAGAGGAACTTATTGTTTGTTTTACATGGCTCATGTGATGGTTTCTGCTATGTAAGTTCTGCAGAAAATACAGAAGCAAGCAGATGAGGCTGGTTTAGCTAAATAAACTTGTTCTGGGCTGGATTTAGCTGTGGATCATGTTGGCCATGTCTACACTGATAGCAGCACTAATACAGCTGTGCCGCTCTAAGAGCACTGGGGTAGTCACATTATGCTGATGGGAGAGAGCTCCGTACCTCAGGTGAACACCCAGCACCCTCATGTTCATCTTTGTAATATGACTGTGTGGTATCTAATGCAAAATTTGTCATGTTGGTTGTCTTCAGAAGGCTCATGATGCACTGAGCATTGTTGTTATAGAGATGTTATAGTAACTGTTGTTACAGTAATGTTATAGGTTATAATTTCATGTACTGAGTTATGAGGCTGAAAATATATCCTTATGGCTTAAAACAAGCCCAGGCAAAAACTCTCCAAGAGCAGAGGGGCAGGTCACACCTCACCGGGGCATGTATGGGAAACCCAGCACAGGAACAAAGGATGCTGGCCTAGGCAGCAACAAAAGAATCTGTTAGACTTTTGAGTGAGTCATCTCCCTTCCTTTGGTCAGTTTGGGCCTGTGATGAGGTAATGCTCACCTGACTCTGAAGGGAGGGGGCAAAGCCAAGAGGGAAGAAAGAACTTGATAAAAGGGAGAGACATTTGCCATGTTCGCTCTCTCTTCCACCTATATCTACAGACATCACCACCAACTGACTGAAGCGCTGATCAAAGGGGAGAGCCTGGCCGAAGGGCAACCAGCCAGCCTGTGGTGAGAAGCATCTAAGTTTGTAAGGGTATTGAAAGTGTTAAGATCAACTTAGAATGCATTTTGCTTTTATTTCATTTGACCAAATCTGAGTTGTTATGCTTTGACTTATAATCGCTTAAAATTTATCTGTGTAGTTAACAAATCTGTTTGTTTATTCTACCTGAAGCAGTGCATTTGGTTTGAAGTGCATCAGAGACTCCCTTTGGGATAACAAGCCTGGTATATATCAATTTCTTTGTTAAATTGCCGAACTCGTAAGCTTGCAGCATCCAGTGGGCTTAACTGGGCACTGCAAGATGGAGGTTCCTAGGGTTGTGTCTGCGACTGGAAATATTGGCTAGTGTCACAGCACAATCCAAGGAACAGCTTACATGCCAGAGGCTCTGTGTGAACAGCCCAGGAGTGGGGGTTCTCACAGCAGAGTAGGGTAAGACTGGCTCCCAGAGTCAAGGATTGGAGTGGCCTAGCAGATCATCAGTCCAGATAACACAAGAGGGGAACATCACACCCGTTGACATAACAAAACCAGCTCAACAAGAGGCGGTAGTAATGTCAGTGGAAGAGCGTGTGATGCCGACATTGCACTGTGCACACTAGCACTTATGCTAGCAACACTTACGTCACTCAGGGAGTGTGTGTTTTTTTCACACCACTGAGTAACAAAGGTTTTGCCAAAATAAGTGTCCTAGTGTAGACATGGCCTATGCAAAAGAGTTCCTGGGGCTATAGTTAATTAGTGAGAGCCTCCTTGGAAGCCACCTGTTTCCGCCATCAGCTTAGCAGCACTTCATAGGCCCATGTTTTTCTTCTCTCTACACTACACAGTGTGACAAAGTTCCTCCTCTACCTTGGTGGGTCCTGTGCTTATTGGCAGATTTGCTTGCCTCAGAGATCTTCCCCTCTGGTGGAACCCACAGTCTGGATTAACTCCTCCTGTATCTGATCAGGAGTTGGGAGGTTTGGGGGGAACCCAGGCCCACCCTCTACTCTAGGTTCCAGCCCATGGCCCAGTGGATTTCAGCTGTCTGTAGTGCCTCCTGTAACAGCTGCACGACAGCTACAATTCCCTGGGCTACTTCCCCGTGGCCTCCTCCAAAAGCCTTCTTTATCCTCACCACAGGACCTTCCTCCTGGTGTCTGATAACGCTTGTACTCCTCAGTCCTCCAGCAGCACACCCTCTCACTCTCAGCTCCTTGCGCCTCTTGCTCCGAGCTCCTCACGCATGCACCACAAATTAAAGTGAGCTCCTCTTTAAACCGAGGTGCCCTGCTTAGCCTACCTTAATTGATTCTACCAGCTTCTTGATTGGCTGCAGGTGTTCTAATTAGCCTGTCTTAATTGTTTTCAGAAAGTTCTTGATTGTTCTGGAACCTTCCCTGTTGCCTTACCCTGGGAAAGGGGACCTACTTAACCTGGGGCTAATATATCTGCCTTCTACCACTCTCCGGTAACCATCTGGCCTGACCCTATTACAACAGTTAGATGTAAGCTGCCTTTCGTTGACCTAATTATGTCAGCAGATACACTTGTCCCAGCCTTGTCCCGCCAATGGAAGTGCCCTACTACACTGACATACTAACTCCACCTCTACGAGAGTCGTAGAGCTTATGTTGGTGTAGTTATGGTGACACATGAGTTTTTGGCTGTCTTGTCAATTTCACGGCTTCAGTCATGAAATTGACAAGAAAGCCTGGCTTCTGGCTCTCCAGCCAGACAGCTGCCGGGTCTCTGCTACAGGCTAGGCTGCCACCTAGGCTCCTGGCTTGGGATGCTGCCTGGGCTTCCTACTCCCTGCAGAGAGCCCTGCAGATCCCCCTCCCCTGGCTCTCAGCTCCCCGGATGGCTTCCCGCCGACTCCCAGCTGGGAGCAGGTAGGTGGGAAGTCCAGAGAGCAGCTGGGCTCCCGATGGGGAACTGCATGGAGCTGAGAGCCCAGGCTCTCAGCCCCTCAACACTGCCCCTCTTCACTCGGTGAAAGTGCCTTGGTCAGGGCACTCACCATCAACAGAAGGAGGGTAGTGTGGACATCAGTCACTGCAGTAATTACTAATCAGTGCGGTGGCTGTAAGTCAACCTAACATAGGTTGATTTAAGATTGTAGTGTAGACATGCCCACAAATTCATAGATATTTTGGCTGGAAGGAATTATTGTGATCATCCTATATGGCATCTTGCGTAACACATGCCATAGAATTTCAAACAATGATTCCTGCATTAAGCCAATTGTTACAGTTTAGAGCAACTGCACCTTCATTCCCCCTCATAGTTCATTAAAAGTATCCACATTTAGATTCCTCAGTCATCAGCTCTCTTGGTTAGAGAGACCAACGTGTCTCTCCTTCTTGATGGCAGTTTTTCCAGGCTGCACAGTTCCCTGCCTATACTGCTTATACTAACCAGGCCACTGTTTGCTTTCTCTCTGAAGGTTATGAACAGCTGTAATACAACCACACTACCCTTTCTAAGCAAACACATTTATTCTTACAGTGAAAGCATTACAGAGAACATATTAAAAATAATAAAAGTTCCTATATGTATGCCACTGGTTTACCAGATATCAGCCATCAGTCTTAGGGGCCCTACTAGATCAAGTCCTTCCAACCCTTCTGCAAGGATTCCCTGGAATGAACGTCCTGTCCATTTACTGGGTCAGAAAGAAGGCCCTGAGTTAGTTTAAATTCAGGCTATTTATCCAAAAGAGCTTTCTTTGTCTGTTGGTCTCTGGAGAATCTAGTTTGAATTAGTTTGTGTGATTCTCCCCAGGAGGTGATACTTCTTTGCTGGTGGAATGGGAAGTTACAACCTGGCTGATTTGCCTTAATCACCATCCAGTATTTATAATTCTTGGAGTAGCTGTGGTGCCCTCCCCACTGGAGCAGAACACGATCATACATAAACTACTCTTTTTAAACAGTGGGCCCCAAAGGTAATGCATGGGGTTGTGGTATTTGTCACATCTTTCTCATAAAGAAGTTACATATAATCCCATCTCACAATATATAAACTTAATACCATAATGTTTTCCCAAGAATATTGGGATTAATAATATAGTTGTTTCCTCTTGACTCCTCAACTCCCTTCTTGACCATTCGGCCCAGCTGTTTTTTCTCAGTTAATTACCATATATTCTTCACTTACATACCAAACAGTAAGTAAGGCAATAATTACAGCCATAACACCAGAGCCGTAACAAGGAATTTTTGCGCCTGAGGCAAGGGCTGGTTCCAGGCTCTTTAGCGGCAATTCGGCAGCAGGTCCCCGAGTCTCTTTCAGAGGGAAGGACCTGCTGCTGAATTGCCGCCGCCGCTTCATTCATTCTTCAGCAGCAATTCGGCGGTGGGTCCCTGAATCCCTCATCTTTGTTAAAGCACTGCATAACACTTCTATTCTTCTAAGAACAATCATTAATACAATCAGCAAAGAATAAACTCAGGACAATTTCTTCTTACTAACTCAAGGCTACAATTTCTTCTTACTAAGTCAAAGCTAGCAAAATGGAGTACAAAGCAAAATAAGCAAAATGGAGTACAATGTACTTGAGACAATTTTTTCCCATTAGGCTTTTGGCCTACATTGTCCCCCTTTTGATCCTTTAATATTAATATATTAAATGAGTCACGTTTTGTGTAATTGCTTTAAGGCAATGTATTGTGAAGCAATTTAGGCCTGGGGTTTTAATCTGAGGTACATTTTTTTTATTTAACAGTACATAAAACACATTATGACAAACGTTATTTTAATTAGTACAAAAAAAACAATTATGGGATGAATTATAATATTTAAAACTGATGTCCATGGGAGGGACCAGCCTTTAAAAATGTTCTACCAATGGTGCACTATTATTTGTTGCGCTTGTGTGGATACCTTTAGAATTTTAGCTTTTTGGTGCAAAATAGCTAGACTTCATGTTAGTATTTTTGTTTGGGTTGCGGCGGTTAACTAACTCATTTGCTTATTTTTTGCTAGCCATTGGTATGAGGTGATTTATTTCAGTATTCTGATGCTTGATCATTCTATGGCTTTCATTTATTCCAACAGTGACACATTGTTTTATACAATACTATTATTTAAAAAGAACTGACGCTTACCCTCCAGTCACTATGGTTCTTCAAGATGTTGTCAGTGTGAATCCTAGTGTAGGTGTGTATACATGCATCTCATGCATGGAAAATTGGATTTTTTTAAATAACTCTGTCCACTGGGACTCTGCATGCACCCTGTGCCTGCTTGTGCTCCTCTACAAGGGCAGAAAGGGTAGCTGAAACCCTCTCTCAATTCACTTGTAATTTGAGGCCCATGGTAGCTGAGGACTCCTACGATCAGAGATGGAGGGTGGGTTGTAGGATTCACACTGACTACAACATCTAGAAGAACCATGGTTTTAAAACAAAACAAAACTGCCACCTATTTTTAAAACAAGAAATTCCACTGCATGCAGTTACCCTTTTGGAGAGATGATGAGAGAATAACATGTCACTGCCTTGCTGATTTCTGAAATCAGCACGTGTGTGAAACAGGCAGAAGATTTCACTTGAGCTTTGGAGTGAACCCTTATGTCCAATGGGAGAGGTACATCAGCCAACTGGTAACTCAGAGAGATGCATTATGTGATCCATTTCACTCTATTTTTAGATAAGATAGCTTGGCCTTTTGAATACTTGGCTACAGCAAGAAATAGAAGGGTGACAGTCTGAATGGTTTAGTCCTGTCAATGTAATAGAGGCCTGGATATGTCTAGTGTGTGCAGTTTCTTTTCTCTCTGCACCAAATGCAGTTTTGGGAAGAAGGCTGGTGAGTTTGAGCCACTCATCTTTTAACTTGCAAGTCCTAGATGAGAATGATTTGCCCACAGTGTGGTGTTCAGGGATAACTCAGTGCTTAAGGCACTTGCAAGAGACCCTTTTATTCTGTGTCTGGTTGCAACTCCCTGAACATAATACCAACAAAAGCTTCATGGTGCCTGACCCAGACTCTCTATCTGGGATGCTCAGCCCTTAAAGGCACAGTCCCCCAATGACACACATCACACACTTATTTGGGATCCGACTGTCTGCCAAACAGAAAAGATATTGTCTATGCCAGGGGTTCTCAAACTTCATTGTGCAGCGACCCTCTTCTGACAACAACAATTATTACATGACCCCAGGAGAGGGGACTGAAGCCTGAGCCCAGCTGCCCTGGGTGGCAAGGGCAAAGCCCGAGCCCTACAGTCCCAGGTGCGGGACCAAAGCCAAAGCCCACAGCCCCAGGCCGGGGGCCTTTAACCTGAGCCCTGCAACCCAGGGCTGAAGCCCTTTGGCTTTGATCCCAGGCGGTGGGGCTGGGGCTCAGGCTTTGGCCCCCGCCCAAGGCCTCAACAAGTCTGAGCCAGCCCTGGAAACCTCATTAAAATGGGGTCATGACCCACTTTGAGGTCCTGACACACAGTTTGGGAACCAGTGGTCTATGCCCATCAACAAGAGGAACAAGGTTATCACGTGTCGAACAGGCTGCAGGCAGGGCAAGGGGTGCAGGAATGGCTGGAGACAGGGGCTGTGCAGGCGGGGCAGGGGCTGCGGGGCTGGAGGCAGGGCAGCGGGTGCAGCAGGGGCTGGCTGCGGATAGGGAGTGCGGGGCTGGCTGGAGACAGGGGCTGGCTGTGGGCAGGGCAGGCAATGCGGGGCTGGTGCAGGCAGGGGGTGCAGCAGGGACTGGCTGCGGGCAGGGGGAGCGGGGCTGGCTGGAAACGGGCTGGCTGCAGACAGGGCAGGGGTGCGGGGCTGGTACGGGCAGCAGGTGCAGCAGGGGCTCGCTGCAGGCAGGGGGTGTGGGGCTGGCTGGAAACAGCGGCTGGCTGCAGGCAGGGCAGGGGGTGCGGGGCTGGTTGTGCAGCTAGCCTGACCAGATGACCCTATTTTATAGGGACAGTCCCAATTTTGGGGTCTTTTTCTTATATAGGCTCCTATTACCCCCCATCCTCTGTCCTGATTTTTCATATTTGCAGTCTGGTCACCCTCGGTGCAGCGGGGGCTGGCTGTGGGCAGGGCAGGGGTTCCCCTGCTTCTACTGCCCCGGCCCTTTAAATAGCTGAGGGAGCCCTGGGGAAGCAATGGGGCTTCAGCGGCTATTTAAAGGACTGGGGTGGCAGAGGCAGCTGGAGCCCTGGCCCTTTAAATAGCTGCTGAAGCCCCCCTCTCCCCCAGGGCTCTGGGAACTATTTAAAGGGCCTGGGGCTTCCCTGCTTCTACCTCCCTGGCTGCCGGAGCCCTGGCGTAGAAGCAGGGCTCCAGCGACTATTAAAGGGCCAGGGCGGTAGAAGCAAGGGGAACCCCAGACTTTTTAAATAGCCCCCAGAGCCCCGCAACCCTATCCCAGGGCTCCCCAAGTGGGGCTCTAGTGGCAATTTAAAAGGCCTGAGGCTCCAGCCCCTGCTGACAGCCCCAGGCCCTTTAAATTGCCCCCTGGGGAAGCCGGCCGCCCCGGTACAGTGCACCAGAGGTATCAAGAGCTCTGGGCCCTCTTAGGCGTGAAGCCCGATTCTGGGGAATCATCTGAATCAGCCTAAAGCCAGCCCTGTCTCTTATAAAGGAGCTCATGGGGGCCCAGAGGGTAGAAACTCTCACCCCAAGAATAAACAGGTTAAATGCTATCACTGTGGTGTGCTTGGCCACATGAGACCAGATTGCCCAACCCTGAAGAGCAGCCCAAAACCAACAACCCCAAATGCCACGGTAAATGCCAACTCCATTACTCTGAGCACCCAGGCTGAACCAAGCCACAACAGCACCACCTTGAGTCCAGGTGCAAGCATAGCAGTGGCTAATGCCAACCCCATCCTCTGTAGTAGTAGGGGAGGAGGTGATGAGCTCACCAGTGATGTTAGGACTGAGGCATGGCAAAGGAGTGAGAGGTTTATTAAGGAGGCAAAGGTCAATGGTGCTGAATGCATGGGATGGCGAGATACTGATTCTGATATGACTATAAGGGACATCTAGTGAAGCCAGAGGACATGTTGCCAGGGGAGTATGTGATGGTAGTGGGACTATCTGAGTACTCTGTGGACCTGCCAGTGGCTAGAATCCATCCTGAGTGGGATGGCTTTAAAGGGGATGTGAAGGCTGCTGTCTGGGATTTAATTCCGGCTGATGTTTTGATAGGGAATAACATACTGGAGGTTCCTGGCCAAGTTAATGTGGTAACCAGGTCACAAAGAGAGTTTGGGTCAGTAGCAGATACCCTAAATGATGGCAGTGAAGGGGACTGCGAACAGACAGAGAGTATCTCTCAGGATGGATCAAGCAAGGGTTTGTCTGAAATATCAGAGATGGTTCTGAATTCGAATGAAACTCAGAAGGAATTCATCATGGCCCAGCCGAGTGATGTGTCACTAGAGAGAGCCAGGAATGATGCTCAGAATCAGGTCCCAGCTAGTGAAGAGAGAGGCAGGTTTTTCATGCAGAATGGGCTATTGTACAGGGAGCCTCCTAGGGGAAGGAAGAATTCCCAAGCAGCAGTTCGCAGACAACTTGTGGTACCTGACAGTTATCGCAATGATTTGTTCAAGTTGGCTCATGATGGTCCATTTGCAGGACACCTGGGTATGGGAAAAATGTGTGACAGGCTAGAGCAAAATTTCTACTGGCCTCACCTCTTGAGGTCACTGAGAGAGTATTGCAGGAGCTGTGAACTGTGCCAGGAGCGTAAGGGATTAATTGGGCCTAGCAAGGTGCCCCTCCAGCCTCTGCCCATTCTTGGGGAGGCTTTTGCCAAGGTGTCCAAGGATATTGTGGGACCACTCCCCAAACCCTCCAGAAATGGGAAGAAATCCATTCTTGTGCTGGTAGATTTTGCTACCAGATATCCTGAGGCTGTAGCTTTGGCTAATATTGAGGCAGAGACAGTGGCAATGGCCTTGTTCTCTATTTTTAGCAGAGTGGGTTTTCCCAAGGAAATATTGTCTGACCGTTGGTCTAATTTTATGTCTGTGGTTTTCAAGCAGTTGTGGGAGTTATGTGGGGTGAAGCACCTGAAAGCTGCTCCCTACCACGCCCAGACTAACGGCCTGGTGGAAAGGTTCAATGGAACCCTGAAACTGATGCTGAAAATGTATGTGGATAGATGCCAGAATGACTGGGATGTTATGTTGCCATATCTATTGTATGCATACAGGCGTGTGCCCCAAGAGTCTACAAGGTTTGCTCCCTTTGAACTGCTCTATGGGAGGCAGGTTCAGGGGCCTCTAGATTTGTTTCGTGACTCATGGGAAGGTAATGTTGAGGAGGTAGCGCAGCCAGTGGCTGAGTATGTGGCTCAGTTCAAGGAGAGTTTGCAGGAGATGATGGAGTTGGTTCAGCAGAATCTGAAAGAAATCCGGGATACTCAGAAAGCCTGGTATGACAGAGATGCTAAGGAAAGAGCGTTTGAAATAGGGGACATGGTATTGGTGCTAGATCCTGTCCATAAAAACAAAATAAAAGATGTTTGGACTGGACCTGTGGAGGTAGTAGAAAGGATTAACGAGGTTACCTATGATGTGAGGAGACCCCAGGGTCGGGGAAGTGTGCAGACAGTGCATGTGACCAGAATGAAGGCCCACCATGAAAGGAAGGTAAATGTGAACATGATCTGTTGTGCTGAGGAAGAGGCAATGTCTGCCCCTTTGATTGACATGGTTGCTGAAAGCCAGAAGAAAATGCCTCTTGAGAGCATTGAGATGGGGGAGGGTTTGACACCCCCCCCCCCCAAAAGGAAGAAATTGCTGATTTTCTTAAACCGCCACAAGCGAGCATTCTCCAACAGGCCAGGGCTCACTGATAGGATGACATGCTCCATTCAGATGGTAGGTCCCTGCCCAGTTCCAAGTAGAGCTTACAGGGCCAAGGGAGAAATCAGAGACAGATCCAGGAAGAGGTGGAAAACATGTTGACAATAGGAGTAATTACCCAATCCATGAGCCCCTGGGCTTTTCCCATTGTGATGATGCCAAAAAAGGATAAAACCATGAGATTTTGTGTGGATTATAGGAAGCTAAATGCTATAACACAGCCTGACCCTTACCCCACACCCAAAATGGAGGATCTATTAGATACACTGGGGGTAGGGGGAGGCAAAGTTTATAAGCACCCTGGATCTGACTAGGGGGTACTGGCAAATACCCCTAGATGCTGATGCACGAGAAAAGTCTGCTTTCATAGTGGAATCGGGCCTGTATGACTTGAGTTCAAAGGGTTGCCCTTTGGGATGCAAAATTCAGGGGCTACTTTCATGAGACTTATAAACAAGGTCCTGCAGGGATTAGAATCTTTTGCAAGGGCCTATATAGACGACCTAGCCATCTTCAGCAATTCGTGGCAAGATCACCTTAAGCACATAGGGATTGTGTTGCAGAGGTTCAGGGAGGCCAACCTAACAGTTACAGTTTCTAAATGCAGAATGGGAGCTGCTGAGGTGACCTACCTGGGGCACAGGGTAGGCAATGGGCAACTGCACCCCGGGCCTTTAAAGATGGAGGCCATTAAAAACTGGCCTATCCCTAGAACTAAGAAGCAGGTTCAATCGTTCATTGTTCTGGCCAACTATCACAGGAGGTTTGTACAGGGATTCAGTGACACTGTTGCGCCCATCACAGACCTGACAAAAAAGGAAAAACCAGACCGGCTGCAATGGACAGAGGCCTGTGAACAGGGATTTCAAAGCATAAAGAGTGCTTTGGCCAAAGAGCCTGTTTTGGCCAGCCCAGATTTTGAAAAGCCTTTTTGCTGTGCACAGACACTTCCAATATTGGGCTGGGGGCAGTGCTAATGGAAGAGGGCGCAGGGGGTAAAAGACATCCCATGGCATACTTAAGCAGAAAATTGTCCCCCACTGAGCAAAATTACACCCCCATTGAGAAGGAACGTTATGCCATTGTCTGGGCTGTCAAACAGCTTAAGCCCTATTGGTACAACAAGAAATTAACTGTTGAGTGATTATGCCCCTCTGGTCTGGCTGCACAAGGCCAAGGGTATCAGCTCCAGGTTGCTGCGCTGGAGTTTAGCCCTTCAAGAGTATGAAATGGATATAATCCACATAAGGGAGAAGGAGAATATTGTAGGTGATGAATTGTCCTGAATGGGAAGCCCTTTGGATGCAGTCAGTAATGTTTGTCATCCCTTCCTGCATCAATTTTGCCTTGGGGGTGTGACATTATGAGCGTAATATAATATCTCATTGAAGGGTGACAGGGCCAGAAAGAGTTAATTAACTCATGGACTGACCTGGCTCATGGCTGAACTTTAAAGATTGGTTAGGAAGCAATGTAAATGAACAGAGCTTTGAAGTGCAAGCCTGCATTGTTAGAGATAGAAGGGCAGATGTTTGCTCAGGTCTTGTGATGTAAGCAAACAAGTCTTTATTGTTATAGCTTTGATTCAAAGATCAAAAAAAGGAATATTAACATTTAGGAAGATACTTGAGTGAAATAGTATTCTTGTCTAAATGTCTCTTTGAAGGTTGGGATAACCTGTAGCTGAACTGTTTAATGGATAAATTACCCTGTACTAATTGGCATGATGTTTAGGAAAAGGGAAGTTAAGCCTATTGTTTTCTCAGGCCAAAAGGCTGCTGGAAATGTATAAAAACCCTGGGACATGATCTTTCTTCATCTCAGATCTGCTTTGGGTTTCAAGAGGGGGAAACCTTAAGCCATAAGGATTGAGATCCCCAGTCACTGACTGGAGTCACCCTGAATATGGACATTGGACTATAACCTATGGACTATTTCTAAAAGGACTTTTGGCAACTACAAACTCATCTCTGAGATGCATCTGAACCTCAATTGAATTCAAGTCTGTATATATATTGAACTTTTAACCAACACTCTCTCTTTTTTTTTTTAATAAATTTTAGTTTAGTTAATAAGAATTGGCTATAAGCATGTATTCTAGGTAGATCTAAGTTTAATTAGACCTGGGTGTGTGGCTGATCCTTTGGGGTTGGAAGAACCTTTTCTTTTATATGATGAGATAAGATTTTCAGTAGTCATCATCATATCTGACGTGTATCTGGATGAAGGCCTGAGGCTGGGCGCTTTAAGGGAACTGCATTACTTGGACTTCTGAGTAACCAGTGAGGTAATATGGAAGCTGTTTTGTGCTGGCTTGGTAAATCTAGGTATTAGAATATCCACCAGATTTGGAGGTTTGTCTACCCCGTTTTGTTTGCAGTTCACCCTAATTGAGTGACCTCAGCTGGCTCTCACAGGCACCATCGTCACACCCTGTCCCATAAACAGTCTGTCTATAGTTTTAACTTTGCTCTGTTTGTTTTGAAGATGCTTGTAAACGTTAGCCTGAGCAAATGCCTGTGGAGCATGTTCTGCCCTGAGCTGCTTCCCTGGCAGGGCTACTCTTACCCTGAGCTGCTCCCCCTGCAGAGGTTCCCAGGAGGCCTAGAGATGGCCCCGGGAAAGCTATGGTGGACAGAGTTCTTCAAGCTGAAACAAACCCAGAACTTCTGCAAATCTAAGGGCCGTCACTCTTTTCCCCTCTCCCTCAAATCCTTTGTGTCTGCACTACCCCACTTTTTAAATTGACAGTGGTAATGCTAGTAAAAAATGTGTGTTAAACTCCCTATTCTGAAGTTTGTAAGGTACATATGACAGGGCATTTTGGTGGTATCTAGCCTATTTTAAAAATCCCAACAGCATAGGAAGTTCATTTAAAAAAAACTGTTACAAGAATATTATAGTTTCAGTTACAGTTCCAAAGACAGGAAACATCAAAGTGAAGGTGGTACATTCAAGCTTAACTCTGCCCCCTTGTGTGTATGCATTTGAAACATTATTTAATTAAAATAATCAGTCTTCCCCATCCCCCTGCAATCCCAGATTCAGATATATAGCATTTAGTAGTAACGTGCATTCCAGACAAACATGAAAGTAATTTCCATGCACAATGTGCAGTGAATGAGGCAAGAAGTGGAACATTTGCCTCTTGCACCAGCATGTTACAAGATGCACCTTTCAAAGTTGTCAGAAAAATTATATATTTTCTTAGTTTTATAATGCCATGGTTCCCAAAAGTTTTAGTACTGTGGTTCTCTTATAGATACTTTAAAACTTGATGGCTCCCCACTACCAAATACCATTTTTCTTCCTTTTCCATCTCAGGATACTAGATTCAAGAGGACCAATGAAATTTGAATGGTTTTGCGACTTTATTCAACTACATATAGTTTGTTTAATTATATAATCTGATCTAATCCAGGTTTTAAAAACTAGACTTTAAAATATATGCATTTTTGGCATGTTCAGACAGCCTAAGATTTAGTGAGAAGAATGGGCCTGTTTCGAACTGCACAGTTGCGCAGTGTTTGGTTGCATCTTTGATAGTGTCAGATGTAAGCTGTTTTCCAAGTTGGTATTATTAGATTTCTGTTAGTTGTCACAGAAATCATTGCGAAAACCCAGACTTACAGAACTATCTGGAAACAGCACTTTCATCACTGAGTTATTCATATTCTCCTTTAACAGAAATTCAGAATTCCCGGTTTGTTAGATTTGCAAATTTGGTCTTCAGCATGAGATCACTTGACAATTCTGAGACTTTCTTGGAATGGAGTCAACTGTTACCAAGACTGGGTTTCAAATCCAGTTAGTATCTGGAGCGTCATAATCAATTCCAGGAAAATATTCATAAAATGGGAATACAATTGTAACCGTGCCTCAGTGGGTCACAACTGAGAATACCAAATTCAGGACAAACTGCTTAGAAATAGGGCAGATACACCCCAAAACTGAAGGTTATTCTCCCATGAGCTATACCAAACCAGCAACAAAAGTAAACTTCTGTTTCACCACACTGGCTAAGAAGTCAGAACAGCAGTTTCCTTAGGCATTCCAGTCCTTGTATCACCACCAAAAACACTAGACTTATAGATGAGTCGTTCTTTAAAACCAATTTAATCAAATAACAGGTTCTTCTGATTCCAAAGGACCAGCCACACACCCAGGTCAATATACAACTCAGATCTTACCCCAAAATTACACTGTTGGCAATCCTTTGGTATCTAAAGAATGGCCTTAATGGGTCAAACCAAAGGTCCATCTAGCCTAGTATCCTGTCTACCAACAGTGGCCAAAGCCAGGTGCCCCAGTGGGAGTGAACATAACAGGCAATGATCAAGTGATTTCTCTCCTGTCATCCATCTCCACCCTCTGACAGAGGCTAGGGCAGAGGTGAAAGTAAGCCAGTCTGGTACGGCGTACCACCAAGAGCTGGTACACCATGCCAGAATGGACTGGCTTCCCTGGCAGTAATTTAAAGGACCCAGGACTCCAGCTGCTGCAGGGTGCCCCAGGCCCTTTAAATCACCACTGGAGCCCCTCTGCCCGGCTTGGGCAGGAATGTAAAGGGCCCGGTGCTCCTGCCACTGTGGGGAGCCCCAGGCCCTTTAAATCACCGTCGGAGCTCTGGCAGTGGGGCTTGGGCAGTGCTTTAAAGGGCCCGGAGCTCCGCGGAGGCCCAAGTCCCAGGCCCTTTATTTCCCCCATGAGCCCCTGGGCTCCCAGCCACCACTGCAGCTGGTAGCTCCGGGGTGATTTAAAGGCCCTGGGGCTCCATCCACAGCCAGAGTCCAGGGTCTTTAAATCTTCAAGGTCCCGCCTCTTCCTGTTGAGGCCATGACCCTACTCAGGACTCCGGTGTACCGGTAAGTCCTTTCAGTTACTTTCACCCCTGGGCTAGAGACACCATTCCTTACCCATCCTGGCTAATAGCCATTAATGGACTTAACCTCCATGAATTTATCCAGTTCTCTTTTAACATTATTATAGTCCTAGCCTTCACAACCTCCTCAGTAAGGAGTTCCACAAGTTGACTTGCACTGTGTGAAGCACAATTTCTTTTTATTTGTTTTAAGCCTGCTACCATTAATTTCATTTGGTGACCCCGAGTTCTTGTATTATGGGAAGAAGTAAATAACTTTTCCTTATCCACTTTCTCCACATCACTCATGATTTATATAACTCTATCACTCCCCCTTTACTCTCCTCTTTTCCAAGCTGAAAAGTCTAGCCTCTTTAATCTCTCCTCATATGGACCCGTTCAAACCCTAATCATTTTAGTTGCCTTTCTCTGAACCCTTTCTAGTGTCAGTATATCTTTTTGAGATGAGGAGACCACATCTGTACACAGTATTCAAGATGTGGATGTACATCGATTTACATAAAGGCAATAATATATTCTCCGTCTTATTCTTATCCCTTTTAATGATTCCTAACATCTTGTTTGCTTTTTTGACCGCTCTGCACACTGAGTGGATGTCTTCAGAGAATATCCACAATGACTCCAAAATCTTTTCCTGTTTTGTTGTAGCTAAATTAGCCCCATCATATTGTATGTATAGTTGGGGTTATTTTTTCAATGTGGCATTACTACATTTATCCACATTAAATTTCATTTGCCATTTTGTTGCCCAATCACTTAGTTTTGTGAGATCTTTTTGAAGTTCTTCACAGGTGCTTTGGTCTTAACACCAACTAGTTACCCCTCTCCATTCTGAGAATTTACCATTTATTCCTACCCTTTGTTCCCTGTCTTTCAACCAGTTCTCAATCCATGAAAGGACCTTCCCTTTTATCCCATGAAAATTTAATTTACGTAAGTGCCTTTGGTGAGGGACCTTGTCAAAGTCTTTCTGGAAATCTAAGTATACTATGTCTTATTGTATATTTATAAAAAGAAAGAAAGGTGACAGTTAAAAATGGTTAAAGGAATTAAATACATAGAACAATGGCAAAGCTCTTGGTTCAGGTTTGTAGCAGTGATGTAACAAATTGCTGGCTTAAGTCAAGCCTCTGGTTGCTTCCAAATCATTGGAAGGACCTCAGTCCCTTGGTTAGAATGCTCCTATTAGTATAAATCCATAGCCCAGAGCAGGGGTGGCCAACCTGAGCCTGAGAAGGAGCCAGAATTTACCAATATACATTGCCAAGGAGCCACAGTAATACGTCAGTGGCCCCCCATCAGCTCCCAGCGCTTCCCACTGGCTGGCAGCCCCAATGATCAGCACCTCCCTCTCCCTCCCTCCACCTCCCAGTCAGCTGTTTTGTGGCATGCAGGAGGCTCTGGGTGGGAGGCGAAAGAGTGAGGGCACGACAGGCTCAGGGGAGGGGGCGGGAAGGGGTGGAGTGGGGGCAGGGCTTGTGGCAGAGCCAGGGATTAAGCAGTGAGCACGCCCCAGTACATTGGAAAGTTGGTGCCTGTAGCTCGAGCCCCAGAGTCGGTGCCACCACAGGTTGGCCACCCCTGGTCCAGAGGCTTGAACATGAAAGACACTGGAGCAGGAGAGAGGCAAAATGGAGGTATTTCCAGGGCCTTTTATAGCTTCTGCCATGTGAAGGGGAACTCATTGTTTCAAACAAAGCCCTCAGCACAGCTAGTGGAAAATTATAGGTAAAAGATGGGAGTTTGGAGTCACATGAGCAAGTCACATGAGCAAGTCACATGTCCCTGCATAATTTTGCTTAGTCATAGCAGGACAGTCCATTATCTATAGATAGGTGTCTCCCATGGTCCATTGTGAGTTAAGTGTCCCTTGATAAGCCACTTAATTTGAATAGTCCCTTCAAGATGAATACGTTGTGAGCATTACCCCAGGAGCAAACATTTGAATTCCAGGTATAGAGCCGATAGTCATAGCTTCAAATACAAAAATGATACATGCATACAAACAGCACAATCATATTCAGCAAATCATAATCTTTCCAATAGACACCTTACTTGATAACCTTTGTACAAGATTTGTTGAAAATATAGAACAGTGGTTGCAACAATGATCTATATGGTCATATTTTAATCAGATAATGTCACAACAATATAGACAAATGAGTTAATATTTGGTCTTTAATAGTGTTTTGATCATTTTTATTCTATTCTTTTAAAAAGACTGAAAATATCTTGGCAATTCCCTTTTCAATGTGTCATCTCCAAAAACAAAGCTTCTTCACAAATTCCCCTGATTTTCTCTTTCACATCTAGTATATTTCTAGTCCTACCTTGAAGTGTTAGGTTCTGTGCATTCAATTTGCCAATCACTTCCACCAGGTAATAACATAGTCAAGAAGTCCTTGTGACAAATGTAACCTGCAAGGACTGTGTTCCCAATTCCCCAGGAGGAAAATTCTGATTTTTGTCATGCAATTTGAAAAAACTTTGTACAGGCGAGTCTCATCTTACGCAGGGGTTCCGTTCTGCGGTTAGCACATAAAGCGAAAACCGCATATAGTCAAAATTACATTGAGTTGAATGGCAGGCGGAATCGCCCACACTACAGGTACGGTATTTAAATTGTTATTTTTCTTTTTTTTTTTAAAGTTTTTGCCTACCGCGTAAAGCTGAAATCGCGCATGTTAAATGCGCGTAAGATGCGACAGACCTGTAACACTTTCCCATGTTACACCCAGCTGACTTCACTGTGAAACAGAAGCTGAGTGTCATCAGATCCCATCTCTTCATACAGCATACTAAACGACATGTATTGACTGCCCAGGTTTTTATATCATTGACTCTTTTAATAACAATGTTGAGGGCCTCGTGTACATCAGGTTGGAAGTTCTTCCATGCCAAAGTTTGGCAATGAATCATGCAGTGTGTCCAAAGTACTGCTGGTGCCACTTTACTCGTGCTGCAACCTCACTATTCTGCTCAGTCATGGCTGCCCTATCAGTGCATAGCCCCACACACATTGTCCAGTTAAGACCTCCATCCACTATGAATTTGTCAAGGATCTGGAATATTTCCTTGCCAGTTGTACGGGTTGAGATTTCTCTGCAAAATAAAAGTTCTTCAACTACTGTACTTGCTTGGATAGATCTTACAGAACACAGAAATTGAGCCATGTTGGTAACATCTGTGGATTCATCAAGCTGCAGGGTATAATATGGACTCTTCTTAACTTGTTCTAACAACTGAACTGGCCCTGCATGTTTTCTGCAAGGTTATCAGTGCCTCAAGGGATGCTATTATTTGACATAGGTGTTTTCAGTGCCCTGGCTGCTTGTTCCCAAGTCATAACTCTACACGTGGCTATTGGTGCTGGAAGTAGAAGTGGCTCACTAAAGGTGTGTGCTTATTTGCATTTTGCAATTCAGATGGCCACGACATAAGATACATCTAAGGCTTTTTGAAGAACGGTTTGCTTCTTTAGACATGACCCTTTTTTCCCCCCTGCTTTACGTCTTCTTGTTTCTGAAGGAAATAATCACTGCTCTTGTTGATGGATTTTGGCTTTTGGTTTCCAAATGTCTCTGTAGGCCTCCTGCTTTCATCTACTAACACCTGAAAACAAGTGACACCTTGTGGCTGTGGACTTTCCGCAGTAATATTATGACACAAAAATCCAAACGTAATGTCATATAATCATATTGTCTACTTTTCTTCATTTTGTGTTAAAATATCTTCTTCAGCTGGCCATTTGCCACATTTGCTACATGTAGGATTAGCATCTGGTAAAAATCATTTCATTACAGA
Source organism: Chelonoidis abingdonii (assembly GCF_003597395.2). Lineage (NCBI taxonomy): Eukaryota > Metazoa > Chordata > Testudines > Testudinidae > Chelonoidis > Chelonoidis abingdonii. Next base: position 333,885,643 of record NC_133769.1, read on the forward strand.
GGTTAAACATGCTTGTCTCTCCTTCAGCCCCCTTCCTCTATCTGCTAGTGCTGCTGCTGCTGCTATCACCTGGGCAGGGAACTTCTCTTTGCCCTCCACTGCAGCAGGGGGTTTTCAGCTGAGACACTTCCTGCTGGATGCCCCCTCCAGGAGCAGAGGAAACAGAGGGGCTCCCAGCCCCAGGGGCAGCCTAAGATGCAGACCCACAGATACTTGCTCGAGGCACCAGGCCCATGCTTCAGTCATATGTTTTTTGTACTAGAAAAATAAAAATGGACCCAAGCAACACGCATACTTTACAGTAAAGGAAACTATGCCTAATATTTTGAAGGTATTGTTCAAGAACAATGCCTTCTGTCCAGAGACAGATCACTCGTAGAAATCTCAGCAGCTGGGCTTTTCACTAGGTATTTTTCTCTTAGATGCAGAGGTGCTGGAACAATTTTTGTAGTGGGGATGCTGAAAGTCATTGAACTCACTGTAAACTCTGTATATGATGGAAACCGTTTCAAACCAGGGCGTGTAGCAGCACCCACAGCACCAGCTAGTTCCAGCACCTATGCTTAGACACTGTTGGGCCCCCTTCCCATGTGCGTGCATATGCACACACAGGCCCACTGACAGCAATTCCAGGCCCCAGGGCAGAGCAGTCAATGGAACCTCACGCATGCAAAAGCCGTGGACGCGGTCCACCAGACATTTGGGCGGTGCTGCGCTTGAGCTAGCTGGTGCCCAGTGAGCTGACAGCTGTGCTGCTGGGCATGCTTTTCTGGCACGGCCAGGGCTTCCACATGCCCACCTAGTAGGGTTGCCAACTGTCTAACTGTGCAAACACAAAGACTCACACACTGCCCCTGCCCCACCCCTTCCCCAAGGCCATGCCCCTGTCCTGCCCATTCTGTGAGGCCCCACCCCCTGCTCACTCCATCCCTCTTCCCTCTGTTGCTTGCTCTCCCTCACCCTCACTCACTTTCGCCAGGCTGGGGCATAGGATTGGGGTGCGGGTGGGGGTGCAAGCTCTGGGAGGGAATTTGGGTGCAGGAGGGGGTGCGGGGTCAGACTCTGGGAGGGACTTTGGGTCCAGGAGGGGGTGTGGGCTCTGGGAAGGAGTTTGGGTGTGGGCTCTAGGCTAGGGCAGGGTTTTGGGGTGCAGGAGAGGATCAGGGGGTCAGTGCTGACCTCGGGCAGCTCCCAGAATGACTGGCACACCCCTTTAGCAGTGGCTTCTACACAGGGGGCCCAAGGGATCTCCGCGCACCGCTGCCCACAGGCATCGCCCCTGCAGCTTCCACTGGCCAAAGTTCCCGATCAATGGGAGCTGCGGAGTCAGCACTCAGGGCAGGAGCAGCACCCCCACCTCAGGGGCCTTAGGGCCATTCTGTCTGCTTCCAGGAGCGGTGCAGAGCAAGGGGAAGCAGGAAGCCTGCCTTAGCTCTGCTGCACTGCTGGCTGCAATGGTGGCCAGGGGCCACTGAGCCCTTCTAAATCACCCTGGCCCCTGAGTAATTGCCCCTTTTGCTCCCCCCCACTCTCTGTCGGCGGGCATGTGCACACCCTTGTCTTTCATAATTGCTTTTAACTCTCTGGCTAGTAGGGGGTCTGCTGAATTTTTCAAGCCCTGCTCTTAATGCTAAGATCCTGATTTTCTACATGTAAGGAACAAATATAGATTAATGTTCTGCCTGTTGGTTCCGAAGGGTTAATTGCTTGACCGTCTTTCAGTAGCTGTATTAAGTGAAATATAGCCACACTGAACAGAACATCTAAAGAGTTAAGGCTAAAATGTCCAGTAGTTACCAAGCAACTTTCTTCCTGTAACATACAACAGTGTGTTATCAATATGCTACTCAGCGATAGGAATGTATGACACTGAAGTGGACTGAGAAGTGCAATCTGCTTTGTTTCCCCGACTAATGAGTGCTGTACTGATTTGTTTGTTTTAATAAATAGCTGCAAATCATTGGACACCCATATGTAAAAGCACATTTTGAGTTTTAAAAATATAATTGACTTGCAGGCTTTATTGCCTAAATTATCTGTGGCTCTAGAATTCATGACATGAAGGTTAGGAATTTCAGACTGTCCATAGATGAAAACCCTGTATTTCTAAGGGAATGTGATTTGGCTACAGTAACCTCTTATAAAAATGACCTCCTGCCAATCCTGGATTCACACAGTAGTGGAAGCTTTTATAGTATATCATTACTTACTATATTTCTTACATGAAATAAGAATAGCAGCTTATACTTACAGTGACTTTCACCCGAAAGGATCCCACAGGATTGTTGACTCCAGGGTACATAGACAACATGGTCCAGGGTCAAATGCACTGGCATGGAATTGCAGAAACTTGAGTTCTATTACTAGCTCTACTACGTGGCCCTGAGCAAGTCATGTCACTGCTGTGTGCCTCAGTTTCTCCATCTGTAAAGTGGGGATAAAGATACTTATATTGCTTTGTAAAGTGCTTTGATATCTACAGATGATCATCACTATATAAGGATTAGGTATGTTGTACAGGAATGATTTCAGCTACTCTCTTGGGTAGAGGCACTGAAGTAATTTAGATGTGTTATATGGACCCAGAGACAAAGGTATTAATGAGACTGTCACTGTTCAGTATTAAACAGTGTGAAATAAGGTTTCGTATACAGAGAGCTCGGCCTGCTTAGCACAGTAGCAAATACACTATTAAAAATCCTTTTAACCTTTTTATTAACAATACAGGAAAGAAGGAAAAACCAGTTAAAGCATCTGAACTGTAAAGTATTAAGTGAGACTTTCCTTTTAACCACATCTCTTGTTCCCTTTGCCTTTAGCTGGACAGAGTTTTTAGAAGGAAAAAAACTAGGGCTATTGATTCATTGCAGTTTACTTACTTGATTAACTAAAAAAAATAATCGTGATTAATCGCACTGGTAAACAATAGAATACAAATTGAAATTTATTACATGTTTCAGATGTTTTTCTACATTTTCATATATATCGTATTCTGTGTAATTGAAATCAAAGTGCATATTATTTTTATCATTTTTACAGTGCAAATATTTGTAAATAAAAGAAAAAGTATTTTTAATTCACCTGATGCAAGTACTGTAGTGCAATCTCTTTATCATGAAAGTGCACCTTACAAATATAGATTTTTTTGTGTTACATAACTCCACTCAAAGATAAAACAATGTAAAAACTTCAGAACCTACAAGTCCACTCAGTCCTACTTCTTGTTCAGCCAATCACTAAGACAAACAAGTTTGTTTACATTTACAGGAGATAATGCTGCCGTCTTCTTATTTATAATGGAACCAGAAAGTGAGAACAGGCTTGTTAAAAAAAATAATATGTTAATTAAATTTGTGACTGAACTTCTTGGGGGAGAATTGTATGTCCTGTGCTCTGTTTTACCCACATTCTGCCACATATTTCATGTTGCAGCAGTGTGAGAATATTTCTACTCTACAATGGCCACGTTTTGAATTCCCACTGCTGTCATCACTGAAGAGAGACAGAAAGCATGTAAGCGAACAGAAAATACACTATGTTTAGCAATCAGTAGCCTTTTTGATCAACAGAACAGGATAGCTCAGGGAATTGGTAATGGAATATAGACTCTTTCACCTCTAGCTCACTGGTATGAATCCAGCCCAGGACACTAGTGACTAAAAGTTCTGACCATCTGATGGCTGTTTGGAGCACTTTCTGAATGAGTGAGCAGTCTCAGTCTTCTTCTACTGTCTATATGTTCACACAACAAAAACCACCCTCAGAGTGAAAAGGCTAAGCACTGAAGGGGCATAGAAACTGAATTCCCTTTTCTCTCCTTGGTTAAATTGTCTCACTAGAACATAGTTGAAGGCACTTTGGATGGGGAAGTTTGTACCATTGATCCCATGCTTTACCTGGTCTACTGAGAAGTGGGGGGCTTCAATGTCTAGCATTATCAGTCTGACACTTCTCATCAATGCTAAACAAAACTTGAGAAAGAAATGTCAAACACAAAGAAGGAGCTAAAATACTTTCAACACATTGTTATGAAATAACTGTATTCTAAAACACTGGGAAACTATCAGTTTTCTTGGCACTATGTCACATGAACAGGATCATCAGTGATACACGCCCAAAAAAAAGATGCTGCAGAAATATGAAGTTAGCTTATCTTTAACTTTTTCCAATAGGTGGTGTGAAATCTATCAGAACAACTGCTGAGATGCTCACGGATACCAACAAAGCAATGCTGGCAAGTTAGATATCAGCATGTTTGATCTGAGAGCTGCATTTCCATAAGAGACCAGAAATCAAGAGCCTGTTGTATTTTGCGGGGATCAGGAGAAAAAATACTCCCTAGAGGGGAAAAATAGGATCCTTATACAGCCATTACAGCTTGTATACTGATATCATGCTGCTTATAATTCACTTCCTCATGTTTTCATAACAGAGATTACTACTACAGTTACGGCCACTACCGTGTTGCAGGCTGTAAAATAAATGTTTAAATCACCAACAGATTGTGGGAGCAAATCCTGAGTCAACTTCCAGCTGCCTGACCTATCATTCTAGCAAAGACTGACTTGACTTAGAAATACAAATTACCACTGACTTTCCTTGCTTTTGTGAACAGACTTTAAACAGGATTCTTGCTAATCTCAGAAGAGACTTTTAGGTGGAGCAAGTTATCCCTACTTGCTTAAAATGAAGTCAGCTTTTAAACAAATCACAGTCCCTATAATTTTTTATAAAATATAAATGGCTCCCTTTTTTCTAAAAAGTTGATATTTTATCAGTTTATCATGTTTTTCCATATACTATATGAAAGTAATAAAACAAAAATTTAAATTTCTTTCTGCCTAAAGAGACTGGACATAGAGAGGCAGATTCTCTGGCCTGATCCACTGGCTTAGCACTGCTCAGAATTTGCAAAGGGAGTGGAACTCACCCTGAATTCCCTTGCTGGAGATACCCCTGCCATGGGGCAGTCCATAGCAGATATACAGCCATCAGAGGCCACCTACCGCTCCCTCCCTGCAGCTTCCTGGCAGAGGTGAGAAGGGAGGGGCATATTAGGGGTACTCCAGCCATTCCTACTTGTTTTTGGCCTGGGTAGCAAAGCAGGAGGTTATAAAACAAACAGCTTCCTCCACTCCCCATCCCTCCGCCGCTCTGCTGCACTCAGCATCTCCTCAGTGTAATCTGCCCCATCACCTTTCAAGATTTACTATTGCAGTTTATTGAAGAATAGATCTGAAACCCCTAAATCTGCCTGATTAAAAATTGGAGGCTGCACCATTTATTTGCCAACATTCGTATTATCCAAACCAAAATGCTTTTAAAGTTCTGATCGATTCAGATAGTTTTATGCTGTGTTAGTTTGGCATGAAACGGTTTGGAGAGACAAAAAGTCTATATGATGTAAAGTTATTGGGCATGAGTCTCCTCTCACATGCGTGAGAGACATAGCTATGTATTTGAAACCTCAGGCTTTACATCTTACAGTTTAAATGTCTTTATATAACAAATGACAGAAATCCAAATAATCATTTAGTTATGTGACATGGGAATATGAAGACACAGGCAGGGCCGACTCCAGGCCCCAGCACGCCAAGCGCGTGCTCGGGGTGGCATGCTGTGGGGGGGCGCTTTGCTGGTTGCCAGGAGGGCAGCAGGCGGCTCTGGTGGACCTCCCGCAGGTGTGCCTGCGGAGGGTCCGCTTGTCCCGCAGCTCTGGTGGAGCATCCACAGGCACGCCTGCGGGAGATCCACCGGAGCTGCGGGACCAGCGGACCCTCTGCAGGGACGCCTGCGGGAGGTCCACCGGAGCTGCGGGACCGGCGAGCAGCAAAGTGCTGCTGTGCTTGGGGCGGCGAAATGGCTAGAGCTGGCCCTGGACACAGGAATACTTTAGACAAAAAGTAGAGGCTTTTTCCCTATAAATTAGCGAAACCAATTGACTTCTTACCAAAAATATACCAATTAGGGATGCCCTTTTACAGTGAATGTCAAGATAAAATATAAACTTCTAATGAATGCTTCCAGTGCTGTTATTGTCTTGGACATGTATAATGAATAGAGATGGGCAATTTTTTTTTCATTTTTTGGGTCTGAAAATGCAGTTTTGGTTCAACTGAAATTGTTCAAAAATTTAAGCTGAATTCGGCAAATAGTTTTGGCTGGAAAAAATGGGGAAAAATTGGAAGAAGTCTAAACATTTCATTTTGACATTTTCAAAAAAATGTTTTGACTTTTCATTTCAAAATGATATTTCATTTCTAAGTGTAGCTAGATATAATTTTAAAACACACACACACACGTAAAAAACCACCCCAAATCGAAAATAAACATTTCATATTAAATGATATGTTTCATTTAACACCAAAAGGAATCTCAAGGAATGACCAAGAGATCATTTCAAGTCAACCCAAAACAAAATTATTTGCCCAGCTCCAGCATGGAAACAGATGGGTGCACTCTTGCATCAACTTTAACTCAATGAATGAATTTACTGTATGTGCACCTGAGCCCAAAAGTCTTGAGGGTCTTTCCATTGACTTCTACGAGCCCTCAAACTGGACTTGGATCAAGCCCCAAAATTGCATTCTTTAAAAGAATGTGATGCTACTTTAAAATGGATGAAAGATGCCTTCAAACAGTTTTGTTTTCTACTTTTAAAATTTCTACCTTTACACTATACACCAGTAGTAAGCTACTGCATGATTCTGAATACTAATAACTTCTGTTTGCTGGGGACTAGAACACTATTGTAAATACAATAAATTCTATTTAGAGTCTACCACATCCATCACCAAAGATGTGTGTGAGTCGCACGCTTACATACTTAAAATGTAAACAAGAATTTTACCTGCTATGTTAATTTCTGCATGCTTATCTTCCAAGTCAGAATGGATGGGCTCCTGTTCCCCTCAGACTATGACAGGCAGCAGCAATAGCCTGCTAGTCCCTCCTTTCAAGAGCTGCTAACCCCAGCTGAGACTTCCAAAGCAGAGGGCCATAATATTCTTAAACGTACTCTGTATACTTTTTATAGTTTGAAGCTAGTCATCTGCCTCTGTAGAGACATTTTCTGCCACAACCACTTGTCCTGGAATTTACCCTACTTATACTGATACTGGGTCATAGATGTGAGAGATAGAAAAGTCCCTTGCCTCACCAAGACTATCTCTTAGCAAGAGAAATCTCTAGTTCCTTCAATACAGAATATATTAGCTATCCAGTCCATGATCACTCATGGAAATACTTATGAAGATGCCTTACATAGCAATGAGTGGGGGAGGGGATAGGTTTTGTGATCAGTGTTTAGCACAAAACGGTGCATATATATACATATATATGAGCCAAACCAGGGTCTACTGGGTTTGCTGGGCTTTACTCCTGCCTATTTTAAAAAAAAATGCCAACCCCTGCCCCACAGCGAGAGAACAAACAGAAAACTCCACATGTATAAACAGGTTTCCTGTGAAGTTTCCCCAATCCTGCAGATTTGGAGGGTAATATTTGTCCTAAAATGTTGATTCTCTCAGTTTCTCTAAGGGAAGAGAATTCTCAACACTGACTACCCAGTGAGGAAAGAAGTCCTCTTGGGTACTTACCTAAATTCTGTCTGGTTTGCTTTTAATGTTCATGATCAGCCACATGTTCTTCCACTGTTGCTAAGGGTCCTTCTAGGTTCATCCCATAGTTTCAAACAGACATGTTCATAACATGCTTTTCTTAGGCCTGGTCTACACTACACGTTTAAACCGATTTAACCCTGCACCCTTCCACACAACGAGGCCTTTTATATCGATATAAAGGGCTCTTTAAATCGGTTTCTGTACTCCTCCCCAATGACAGGAGTAGCGCTGAAATCGGTATTGCCATGTAGGATTAGGGTTAGTGTGGCTGCAAATCGACAGTATTGGCCTCTGGGAGGTATCCCACAGTGCACCATTGTGACCGCTCTGGAATGGGGAGACAAATCTTGTTTTATCAGAGCTGCGTTACAGAAGACGAAATGCCAAAGCATTTGAAAAAAATCTCCAGCTATGATACAGAGTCCCAGCACAGTGCTGTGTGACAAGCGTAACAGAAAGCCAAAGAATCAAATGGACGCTCATGGAGGAAAGGAGCGGGGACTGAGGACTCCAGCTATCCACAGTCGCCGCAGTCTCTGAAAAGTTTTGCATCCTTGGTGAGCTCAATGCCTGTAGGTCAAACACATTGTCGGGGTGGTTCAGGGTATATTCCGTCAATTTACCCCATTACCCCTGCGAAAGGAAAAGGGAAAAAATTGTTTCTTGACTTTTTCAATGTCACCCTATGTCTATCCATGCTGCTGGTAGACGGGGCTGCGGCACCTGAACAGCAGCCTCCTTCTCCCTCCCCTCCCGGTGGCAGACGGTACACGTGCAGAAGGACTGGAAGCCATCCTTGTCATCATCCCGTGAGTGCTTCTGGCTGGCCTCAGGTGAGGTCGGCTGGGTGCGCCTGGGTAAAAATAGGAATGAGTCCCGGTTATTTCGCCAGATGTACAGAACGGCTGGTAACCGTCTTCATCATTAGCAACTGGGGCTGAGCTCCATCAGCCCCCCCTTTCATGTCTAAAGAAAAGATTCTGTACTGCCTGGACTATCATAGCAGCGGGATGCTGGGCTCCTCTCCCAACCACCATTTAATGTCCTGCCTAGACATCATAGCAGCTGGAGGCTGCCTCCCCCCCATTTTATCTCACTAAAAAGTCGTATTTCATATTCCTGCAATTCCTTATTTACTTCATCACACAAATGGGGGGGACCCTGCAATGGTAGTGCCCAGGAGGTTGGGGTGGAGGGAAGCAATGGGTGGGGTTGTTGCAGGGGCACCCCTGGATAAAGGTAATAATTGGAGATTACCTATCTCCTAGAACTGGAAGGGACCTCGTAAGGTCATTGAGTCCAGCCCCTGCCTTCACTAGCAACAATTTTTGCCCGATCTAACTGGCCCCCTCAAGGAATTGAACTCACAACCTGGGTTTAGCAGGCCAATGCTCAACACTGAGCTATCCCTCTCCCCAGTGGCATGCAGCTCATCATTTCTGTGGGATCTGCACACGGAGCGGCTGTGCTTTCTGGTACACTGGTTCTAGTAAACTTGCCCATATTCTAGGCAGGACTGATTCTATTTTTAGATACAACATAAGGAGGGAATGACCCGGGGAGTCATTCCCATTTTTGTCTTTTGCGCCCCCGGCCGACCTCAGCGAAGGTCAGCAGGAGCACCCAAGACAGCAGCAGATGGTATCGAAGGACTGATAACCGTCATCTCATCGCCAATTTACAATAGACAGCAGACGGTACAGAACGACTGGTAACCATCTCTGCTACCTTGGAAAGGCAAATGAATGCTGCTGTGTAGCGCTGCGAGTACCACCGCTGTCAGCGGCATCCAGTACACACATGGTGACAGTGACAAAAGGCAACAGGCTCCATGGTTGCATGCTATGGCATCTGCCAGTGCAATCCAGGGGAAAAGGGTGCAAAATAGATTGTCTGCCGTTGCTTTCACGGAAGAAGGAATGAGTGATGACATTACGCAGAATCACCACGACACTGTTTTTGCACCATCCATCTGGATCTCATCCAGAATTCCAATGGGCGGGGGAGACTGCGGGAACTATGGGGATAGCTTCTGGGATAAGCTACCCTAGCTACCCACAGTGCAACCCTCCAGAAATCGACGCTAGCCTCGGTACATGGATGCACACCACCAAATTATTGTGCTTTGTGTGGTCGCGTGCACTCAACTTTATACAATCTATTTTACAAAACCAGTTTATGTAAAATTGGAATAATCCTGTAGTGTAGACGTACCCTTAGACTGATCTTTCCTTTGGTGTGCTAAACTTTATACATTTAATGTATGATAAAATTCCATCATAATTATTTGGATGGGATGTAGACATGTTTTGGTATTATTGTGTTAACTCAGTAACAAAAATCATATAGATTGAGTGTACTAGAAATCACTGAAAAAAAGTTCTGTTGTGTTCCTTTCTTGTTGACCTTAGTTTCCCTCCTCTTCCAGCAGAGCAGTGTGAGAATAATTCTTCTCTACAATGACCACGTTTTGAACTCCCACTGCTGTCATCACTGAAGAGAGACAGAAAACATGTAAGTGAACAGAAAATACTGTATGTTTAGCAATCAGCAGCCTTCTTGATCATTTCACTTACACTTTTCACAATGCTTTCTTTTCTGTCACTTAAGTACAGTACAGAATATTACTCTGTGCACTTGCCGGATGCTCATAGTCTGAAATTCTGACAAAGATGAACCAAGACCCCAGACCCAAAACCATACATAAGTAATAAAAGTGTGATGCATAGGAGTGCTGTGAACTTTATTGCTTGGCCCCAGTCACCTGAACTGGATGAGGAATAGAAAGGTCAATATGCCCATCACCTGACAGGGATCAGTACTCCAGTATCTGCCATTATGGCCTGAATGTCAGCTCAGGCCTGTCTCTACATTCCAGTATTACCCTAGTATTTAATAAGCTAGAATTTCATATACAACACCAAAGCTGAAAAAAATCTGTGGCAATATCTCTTGATCTTACTTCTGTATGCAGCAAACCTTGTCAATATATTTTAAAACATATTTTAATTATAGCCACTATAACTTTAGTAAAGGTTCACATTTATTAAGGATGATGACAGGATGGATGTTCTTGTTGTTAAGGTGTTAAGACACTGGACTGGGACATAGGCTCAATTCCCAACTCTGCCACAGACTTCCTGTGTGACCTCAGGCAAGTCACTTGATCTGTCTGTGCCTCAGCCCCCATCTGTAAAATGTGAATAACCATATTTTCTCCCTCTCGCTCAGAGGTGAAAGCAAGCCTGTACAGGCCGGTATGGCGTACCGATAAGAAAGTGCCCTAAGCCTGGCAAGTAAGCTGGTACACCGTACCAGCAAGCTATTTATAGCCAGTACAGAGTACCAGAAAGACACCATACCACCCCCAGCCCCTCCACAGAGCTGCCTCTCAGGAGAACTGGGCGGGGGGGAGCTGGGAGCGGTACGGCAGCTGAAGGAGCTGTCGGCGTTCTGCTCCTTTCCTCGCATGCTGCTGCCACACCCGGTGGGGAAAGGAGCAGAATCCGCAGCCCTGTCCTCCGGCAGGGCTGCTGCTGTACAGAGCCGGAGGAGATGCAGCTCTGTTGAAGCGTAGGTGGCGGGGCTGGGGGTTCTGCTCTTTTCCTCGCTGGGAGCAGAATGCCAGCAGCTCCTCTGGCTGTTGTACAGGCCCCAGTCCTCCCTCCCCCCCAGGTAACATGGGATGGGGAGGGGAGGGGAAAAGCGTGGGGGCCCAGTGTGTGGCAGAGTCACGTGGCCCTTCCCGTACCAGGAAGGAATTAATTTTACTGTCACCACTGCTCTCACCCACTATCTCTCTTGTATACTTAGACTGTAAGCTCCTTGAGAATTAGACTCTTTTACTATGTGTTTGTATGCTGGCAAGCATAATATGGCCTTGATCTTGGTAGGAGAGCTAAGCACTAATTTAACACTAACAAATCATATTGTCCTCTGCCAAGTGGTAGCAGATGTTGGGGCCTTTCAGATCAGCTTCCCATCGGAGGAGAAATTAGTAACATGAGGATATATTCTTAGCATAACTTGTTTTTCTTTAAACATCAATCCTGGAACAGTGGTGGTCTCAAACAGCATGAAGTCAAGCCCCTTTCTGGGGATCTCAGCCCAAAAACCAGTGCCCAGTTCCCAGGAGTATCTCTGCCTCAGGAATACACTCTAATTAGCAAGATTAACTCAAATTTCCTGCTGTTTCCCATAGCTGTCCCGAAAGATCCTGCAACAACAAAATTAACAATAATCTAGCTTTTCTTCAGACACTAAAAACTTGCCCACACCTTGGGAAAAAGAACTTGTAAGACGATGTGTAACAGCACTATCTGTCAATTCTTTCCATAACCATATTAATTGTTAAGTATAAGAAGGTGCTCATATAAAACATACCCCCATCCTGCTGCCCAAAACTGGACATGGAAGAAACCTATACAGTCTATTCACCTGTTACTGCAAGACTGTTCCCCACACCACATTCTAGTGGTATGCAATACTAGTTTTAAATTTCCCAGGTTATAGAACTTTCAACACTCCCCTAAACAAACTATTCAATTGTCTATTACAACTCCATGTAAGGAAGATTTATGCAACTACTTAGCCTAAATCGATGCATTTCAAGAGACAATAATAATTTGACAATACAATTTAGTGAAAAATATACAAAAATCCTTATTAGGAGAATAGAAGACAATACAGTATGAAGGTCCTCCCAGATTTCTCACCAGGTCTTTGGAGCAAATGAAGAGACCACACTGAAAGACTGTAGCCCATGTTTTACAATGGGCCTACCACATGAAGGACAGGGCTGCATCGGTTCAGTGCTGTGTAGAAACTCTCAGAGTGAGAATATGTTGCAAGTGCATTCGCCTGGTACAAAAAAGTGTCAGAGGCTGGGACTTTATATATAAAAACACTGTTCTCTCATAATCCCACTTTTTTTCCCTCTAGTTCTTCTCAAGGGGTGCTTTTGATTTCCTCAGTTATGACTCTCTTTCTTTCTGCAGTCTCAAATAGCTCACTTTCCAGGTTTCACTCCTAACCAACTGCTCTTTTTGGTGACTGGCATCGCCAGACTTTTCCCTTAGGGCATCTCCCAGTAGAGCTGATCTTTGCAGAGCTAAAAAGCCTCTCCCATGTGATTCGCTCTAATATAAAAGATCTTGAAATACAAAAAGAGAATCTTAACTTTCAGTTTTATAAAGTAGCTCTCTCTCTCTCTCTTTTTCTTATGAAGACAGTCTTGAATGGAAACTCTTCATTGGGGTTAAAAGTTTGCTGCTGTTCCTCACAGCCACCCTGGGCAGGCCTTTGGGTTTCAGAAAACCACTGTGATAGGTCCCTTGAATTTTTCAAAGATCCCAGGTTAATTCAAAGTTGTAGGGGGGCAGCACTAGCTAAGCTGCTGCAGATGGAACTAGGGCTGCAGCAGGTTGCTTAGGGCTGAGGGCTTGGCTACACTGGAGAGTTGCAGCGAGGGTGGTGGCTTTATAGTGCTGCAACTCACTCACCGTCCACACTTGCAAGGCACATACAGCGCTGTATCTCCCTGGCTACAGCGCTGGTCATACTCCACCTAGGCCTGGGGAATAACGACTATAGCGCTGCTGATCCAGCGCTGCTCCACCAGTGTGGCCACCAAAAGCACTGTTATTGGCTTCCAGGTATTCGGAGGTATCCCAGAATGCCTGTTCAGCCACACTGCTCATCAGTTCGAACTCTACTGCCCTGGCCTCAGGTGACCAAGTGTCAGACCCGCCCTTTAAATGCCCCAGGAATTTTAAAAATCCCCTTCCTGATTGCTCAGCCAGGTGTAGAGTGCAATCAGTGAATCTTTTCCCCAGTGACCGTGCTCCCCACGTTGGCAAACAAGCCCAGCATGGAGCAATGACAAGGTTGCGGCTCTGAAGCCCGTAGGAATTTCGATATCTATGGCAGATATCAGGCCTACTGGCAGTGGAGTGGTTAAAGTGAAGGAGCTGTGGAATGGCCTACTGAAAAGCCCTCGGGGGAATGCCACTCCATTGTGCAGCCCCCACGACTGCCGTTTTTAACAAGAGCTGACGGAATATGTGAGACATTGAGGTTATCCACTCCACATCCGAGGACCACAATGACATCAGAGCTTGGGGGGAGGAGGAGGCGGAAAGCAAAGCAGTAGGATACTGGGGTTGGCGGAAGACAATCCCGACAGTCCCAGGCAGGCATGCAGCCAGGGAGCTCTTCTCCAAGCCCAGGAGGAAGGTAGCAGTCGCACAGCTGTACTTGTGGAGAGCGAAACAAACAGAGGAGCGGAGCATGTCCCGTAAGCGGCTGTTATTTTCAGGGATTGAAATTTTTCGGTGAGAGGAGGGAGAATTATAGAAGCTGCAGCATGCATGCCTCAGCGATGCAGAACGCGCATTGATGTGGTGCTATCAACTCTGCGGGTAATCGACCTAGGTAATCTCTTCAAAGTTTCCAGGCCCAGAGCGTGGGCAATGTCGCTTGCGGCAGGTTTTCTTGGAGGCCACTTGTGGTCCTTGTCCAGTCAGGCTACGTGTCCGCCACTGTGCCGATGCGAGGTCGTGGGGCGACCATTGCAGACACAGGCAAGACTGGCAATAGGGGCCAGGGCGGAATCTGCATTGCTAGAAGACCCTCCCGTCTTTCCAGTGACCCGACAGTGAGAATTGGCTTTCCAGGATCAACCGTCTTGTGGAAAATGTATGGAGTAGGTTCACGCTGTAGATTGCCCCTGCAGTGTGTGCTTTCCCCCAAAACAGAACCCCGAGGACGTACAGCCCGAAACTTTCAGTCCCCTTACTCACCATTCAGGGCTCCTGTGGGTTGGTCGCTCTCTTTTGGGATGGGAAAATGCTGCTGCAATAGCAAAACACCTAAAATTACAGTTGAAGACTGTTACCCTCCTTAACTGCAGGAGGAATAACTGTCTGTATAAAAATGCTTGCCTCTGTTGAGTGTTGCATTTTGCCTTACAGATGCAACTGGGAGATCTCGGCTGCCCGTGTTATGCAATGGCTGAGAGACTACAAAACCTCCAGAAGAAGCCGGTGAAAAGCAAAGATGACATGCTGCAACAGTTATGCAGCACTCTGCGCACAGAGAATTCGAAAAAAAAATGCAGGAGACTGGAGGGAAAGGGAAAGCAGAATCCTGCCAGAGAAATGCCGCGGACAGGAACGAAAAAGCACACCCAAGCAGACTGATAAGCATCCTAGGCATTCAAGCAGATCTATTCAGGTGCTTCATTATCCATGCAGGCAAGAACTACCGCACCACGCACCCCGCCGCCCTGTTGTCCCAAAGGCTCTTTTTCCTTGTGCTCCCCATGTTCAGCTCGAAAAACCCTCTTCCCCAGCTATCCACGGTTGCTTACCACCCACCAAACAACGCAAACCCCGCGAACTATGACCCTATTACCCTCTGCACTCCCAACCCCCAACACTATTGCAGTATAGCCATTGTCTGAAGTGCAAGCAGTCATTGACAGCACTCCAGACAGGACATATTCAACTTTGACTCTGTTACAGTTCCCCACCCCACCCCCCTGCCTTTTAGGTTCCCAAATGTGGTGTGTCTGTCATAAAATAATTTGCTTTCAATAAATGAATTCTTGGCTTTTGAAAAGGAGTTTTATTATTGCCGAAAGTCAAAGATACCCTTAGGTCCCAGTAAAGAAACAGGCACTGCAAATCAGCTTACGCAAACGCAGATTCCTACTACATTGTAACCACTGCACTTTGCTCTCGTGCACGGCACCAAACATTACTGTTGGTTTTCAACCTCAAATTCTTCCCTCAAGGCATCCCTACCTTGCAGCCCTGCTGCTGGGCCTACTCTGTGCCCCTTGCTCTCTGGGCTGTTGCAAATTCAGCATCAGGAATTGAACCACCGCGGAGCTTAACACCATGTAAAATAAGCATGTGAGAGACTAAAAAGACTTCCTTAAGAAAGCTGGAAGGTCAAGCTAGTGAGGCAATAGAAAAGAGACACAATTCACAAAACACTGCCAGCTTAAATGCAAGAGGTTATAAAGAAAAGCCAAAGAGCGAGTTTGAGAAAAGAAACAGCTAGGCCCAAAAAATCCAAGGTAATAACAAAATGTTTTTTAATGTTAAACATCAGAAGGCAGGAAGCCGCTAAACAAACAGTGGGGCCCTTGACAATCGAGGAATAGCAAAAGGGAGCACTTAAAAGATATAAAGTCATTCAGAACCGGCGAACAACTAATGGAATTCCTATGCTTCAGCATCTTCACGGCTGAGGATGGTGTTAGGGAGCATTTCCCAAAACCTGGAGGCCGTCCCTTTGTATGGTGACAAATCTGAGGACACTGTCACAGATTGAAGATGTCAGTAGGGGTGGATTTTGAATAATCTTGAATCAAATCAACATTAATAAGTCACCGGGACCAGATGGCATTTCACTCCACAGAGCCTTCTGAAACGAGACTCAAGCGTGAAGTTGCGGGAACATATTAACTAAGGTTTGGTACCTGTCCTTAAAATTGGCTCAGTACCCAATGACTGGAAGTAGCTAATTTTGTAACGCCAATATTTACAAAGGGCCTTAGAGTGCATCCCGGCAATTACAGAACCGGTTAAGATCTAACCGTTCCGGTACCCCGCGGCAGAATTAATCACAACAATATGTTAGAATAAATCTGTCAGACAACATAGAACAGATAAACTGTTGAGCAATAGTCAACATGGTTTCTAGATAAGGGAAATCGAATGTCTTACTGATCTATTAGAGTTCTTGAGGGGAACGTCAACCAAACATACTGAACAAGGGGCATCAGGGGACATAGTTGTAACTTAGATTTCCAGAAAACCTTTTGACCAAAGTCCTTTCACCAAAGGCTACGTTACGTAAATTAAGCTGTCCATGGGAATAAAAGGAAGGTCGGCTTTCTGGATTGAGAACTGGTTAAAAGACAGGAAAAGAGCGGTAGGAATTAAGTGGTAAATTTCGTCAGAATGGAGAGGGGTTAACTAGTGAGTGTTCCCAAGGTCGTCTAGGACCAATCCTATTCAAATTTATTCATAAAGATCTGGAGAAAAGGGAGGCCGTTAACCAGTGATGCCCCGGCAGTGCAAAGTATGGGCAGAATGATACTAACTACTCCAAGATAGTTAAGACCCAAGCAGAGTGTGAAGAACTTCAAAAAGATCTCACCAAACTGAAGTGATTGAGCAACAAAATGGCAATGAAATTCATGTGGATTAATGTATAAGTAAATGCACATTGGGAAAAAAATAACCCCAACTATGACATACATTATGCATGGGGGTTAATTTGTAGCTACAACAAAATCCAGTGGAAAAGATCCCTGGCAGTCATCTTGCGATAGTTCTCTGAAGATGTCCACAGAGTGCGCAGAGCAAGTCAAAAAAAAGCCAACAAGCATGTGTAGGAATCATTTTTTAAAAAAGGAATAAAAAAAAAAAAAGGGGGCGAAATTTAAGAGAATAAGGGAATGAAGAAACTATTATTAGCCCTAATATATAAATCCATGTCACGCACATACTCAGAATACTGTGTACAGGGATGTGGTTTCTATGTCCAGAAAAGAAAGATATTCTAGCACTAGAAGGTACAGAAACCGGCAATAAAATGGATAGCGGGGTTTGGAGAGGGTCCCATAGGAGTGGGAAAGATTTTAAAAGGCTAGGCCTCTTCAGACTTGGAAAGGACAAGACTAGAGGCAGCGGATATGATATGAGATATCATAACTCAACTGAGTAGATGTGGAGAAGTGAGACTAAGAAGTTACTTATACTTGATAGGCCATAATACAACAGAGACGACTAGCGAGTCACAAGAAATTAATACGGCAGCAGGTTAAAACAAATAAAAGGGAAGTTCTTTCTTCACACACAGTGCACAGTCAACTTGTGGAATCTTACCTGAGGAGTGTGGGAGCTGGGGTCACCCCAATATAAACCAAGGTTTAAAAGGGAAACTGGATAAATTCATGGTGGCTAATCCATATATGGCTATTATCCGGGAAGGATAAAGAATGCGTGTCCCTAGCCTCTGTTCATTCAGAGGATGGAAGATGCGCATGGCAGGAGAGAGATACTGGGTGATCAAATTCCGCCTGTTAGCTTCACTCCCTCTGGGCACCTTGGCATTGGGCACACTGTCAGTAGACAGATATGAGCTAGATGGACCTTTGGTCTGACCCAGTCGGCCCAACCCGTTCTTGATGTGGCTTACCTCGGAAGGTCCATGTGACTGGAAATTCACCCTTCCTTCACAAATATTATGGAGGGTCAGCATGCGGAATATAACCGGGGGATGCTGCTTTCCCCCAAGTCAAGCTTCCCATACAGAGATCGCCAGCGCTCCTTTTAAAACGGCCAAAAGACATTCACAGTCATTCCGGCACCAGGCTCAGCCTGTAGTTGGAACCGTTCGGTTGCTGCTGTCAAGGCTCCCTTGTGTACGGTTTCATGAAGCCACGCATTTAAAGGTAAGCGGGGCTCAGGTCACAATGGGGTCTATTTCGATGTCCCCTACTGTGATCTTCTGGTTGCGGAAAAAAGTCGCAGCCTGCAGCTTCCCTCTGAACAGCCAGTAGTTCCGAAGATGCCGTCGCATCATGCACTTTCCAGGCCAGCCTCGTGTTAAATGTCAAATGAAACGCCCAAGGCTGATCACCAAATGCTGGAGAACCATGGAGAATACCCCTTCGATTAAAATACTCAGGAATGCTAGGTCGCGCCCGGTGTCCAGAATAGGAATTATGCGTCCATCTATCGCCCCTGTCACAGTTAGGGAAACCCATTTGATCTCTCTTCCACACAGTCCCATGAAAGTGGCTTTTCTCATCCAAAAGTTCTGCAGCCACTCCTCGTCATCCCAGACTTCCATGACGATGTGATCCCACCACTCAATGCTTACTTCCCAAGCCCTAAAGCAGCGTTCCACGGTGCTGAGCATGTCCATGAATGCCACAAGCAATTTCATGTTGTACGCATTACGTGACTAGCTATCAACGTCGGACTCCTCACTGTCACTTTGGATCTTAAGGAATAGCTCAACTGCCAAATGCGATATGCTGGTGAAACTCGTCAGCATACTCCTCAGCAGTTCGGTCTCCATTTCCCACAGAAATCGCACTGCACAGAAACAGTTGAAAGAGGCAAGATGGCGCCAAACGTGGACGGAAAAACAGGGATTGCTGGGATGTGAAGCAATGTATCACGGGGCGTTGGGACAGGAAGCAGAATGACTCGCCCCATCCACCTGCTTCCCACAACCCACGGAGCCAGAATGGGAAGAGGTGCTCTGTGGGATAGCTGTCCATAATGCACCACTCCCAACACCACTGCAAACACCACAGCGCACCACTGCAACACCACAGCACTGGTAGCTGTCAGTGTGGCCACACTGCAGCGCTTTCCCTACACAGCTGTACGAAGACAGCTTTAATTCCCAGCGCTGCACACCTGCAAGTGTAGCAAAACCCTGAGCCAACTCTACAGCTGAGTTGATGCCATGCCTCTACCACAGAGAGTGGTAGCTTGGTGTAGAGGCCACATGGTGTAGTGAACTAAACCAGCGGTTTTAAACCTTTTCTGATTTGTGGACCCCTACAAAATTTCAAATGGATGTGCAGGCCACTTTGGAAATCTCAGCCATAATCTGAGGAGCCCCCAGCGGTTCACGGACCAGAGGTTAAAAACCACTGAACTAAACAAAGGACTCTGAGCAAGGGACTAATGCCAGGTTTAGAACCAAATCCTTCTGTGACCTTTATTTAGTCACAGTCTGACTATATATTTGGAAAGTGGCTGCCATAATATGTAATTTCCCCCCCCTTTTTCCACTGAAAAAGCTGTGACGGGGTTTAAAGGAGGGAGAAAATGGAAAGAGGGACATTCCTTTACAAGTTTAGTTGAAAAACTATATATTTAGGGGGAAAAAATTGTCATTAAAGTTTTCATTTTTCAGAAAAGGCCATTTTATGAAGAAAAATCATTGTTAAAAAACCCAGTTATTGTACCCTTAATGAGCTGTGTCCATGCTATGCCCTCTTCCATCTCACTGCAGCAGTTCTGTTTCACAGAGATGACAGTCCCTAGGGTGAAGCTCTTGGGTTCAAGAGGAGGATATGGTTGTTGAGAGAGGCCATAAATGCCGGTACTAAGACACAATGCAAGACTCCTCTCTGCACAGACTGGTCCCAAATAATAGAGCTACCGAAGGACCTGGGAAAATTCTCCTCGAATATGATGAGCTGAAATGAAAGATGGGCTGAAGTGATCTAGTCCTATGCTTACACAAATTCTGTGTCTACTGTTGCAAGAGAGGATGGTGATAGGCATTAGAACAGATATAGGGCAGATATTGGCTGCATTGCTGAAACAGGCCATGTTATAGGCAATAAATCAGACAACATACACTAAACCACTTATATTATGATATTTTAAAAGGAAACAATACAGGTGCAAGTGTTTCAGCAAACACAAAACCCCCCAAAGTATCTGCCAAGAGTCCAAATGAGATTATGCAGCACCTTGTGGCCTTAAGCTCTATTGTGAGTTAGTCTAAAAAATGTCACTCTCAGGATATTTTCCTTGAAAACCAATCAAATTATTCTTTTCTTAATTTTATCCAGTTATTGTCCCAACACCTATCTTTATGCCACCATACATGGTTCCTCAATTCAGTTTAAGTACAGTATGAATTCACTTTCTTTTCTGCTGATCTCTACAAAAATCATGATTATAATCACAAATACAAACACTTTGGTAAAACCCTCCGCGGCTTGAGTTACAGCAGTTTAGAAATATACTTAAAACAAAAATATGATTTGAAATGTACATCTATTATATTGATATTAATTTCTGGTGTCATCTTAGAATGATATATTTCTGCTCTTATTAGACAGTTATAGCCAGGCATGGTCCTGGTTAAGTTCTCAATTCTGCAAAAACTTCAGTATCAAGGTTATCATTATTCTAATTCATTTAATTAAAACCGATCTAACAGTGCATATATTTCATAAGTATGTTTATTTTTTGCACAAATTGCTGCTACAGTCTTTGACTTGTTTTTATTGGTATTTGTGGCACATTTGTCATGTAAGTTACTCTAATATCAAATGTTTCAAAGTAATGGAATTACATATTCTATGTACTTTATTAAATATTCATATCTCATTCCTCTGGTTCTGCCTTGCAGAATTCGGCCCTGACCTTGAAAAGACTTAAGCACATTTTACTCACGAGTAAAATTATGCATGTGCTTTAAGTCTTTGAAAGATCAATGCCTTAGAAAAATATCTTCCACTTTAAATCAGCAATATGAAGTCAATGCGATATTTGAACTCTGTCACCATTATTGGTCTACCATTTGGCTGGAAAAGACTGAAACCACTTCTTTCTTCCAGTTCACATTCATCACTAGGCTTCTGTACCATTGAAGTCAATGGGAGTCTGCCATTGCATTAATCAGTGCATGATCAGGCCCTAAAGACCCAATCCTGCAATGTGTTGTTTGTGGACAGACTTGTACATCCACATGGTACCCCATGAATACTAATGGGTCTGTGTACATTTGCCCACGTACAACAAGTTGCAGTTTCGTCACCGAGTTTTGAGATGGCTGTTTAACTGCGCAAGGCAATCTTATCCATATGACTGGACCCTTACGGCTAAGCAAAATCCATTTGAAATCAGTGGTGTAGTGCCCGGAGGGATCAGAATCCAGATTTTATACCACATTCCTCATTGTGGATTTGAGCAACTCCATTGTACCAGTCTGCCACACTGTGCATTTTCCCCTCTAACACCACAAATTTCTGAGTGTCTCAGCACATGGTAAATATTTTGAAACATACCAAAATCTTGTGATGCATTTGAATCTTCTGATCTTCTAGCTGAAGATGTCAGACAGCAAATGGTTAATGCATTATCCAAGTGCAGAAAGCAAATGCCGTAGCTAAGAAATTAATAGCTGAGCAGTAATTAAAAATAATTTAAAACCAAAAAAATTAACTATGGCTGGTGCCTTGTGCTTTTTAATCCACACTAGTATTGAACCTTGGAGTTCAATAAATAGTTAAATAAATTAAATGATGTACTTTTGATTGTAATAACGCAGTTCAGTTTTCACTTCTCTCTACTGAGACCAAATACTGTGATCCATACAGAGTGAAAGAATTGTAAAGAATACTGAATCTATAACCTACTGTAAAGAAACGAAACACTAGTCTTAAAATGAAACTCACTGAAAATACTTGCAATTATTTTAACTTTGTTTTTTCCTTGTCTAAAACGATCATACTGTACTTGCTTAAACAAGAACATTTAAAAACATTTAAATGTTAAAAGAACATTTAAAAATGCAGTTGTCATCCATTCTATTCCTTCTGTAGTTGTACACTTTGTTGTTTTATAATAAATGGTGACATTAGTTCATATCATGTGATTAAAAAGGATTCATCACACATTAGAGCCCATAATCGCAGCCTATAGTCTCATTTTCACGTTTCTCACTGGCATATCCTACTTGACCCTGCTTACTGAAGCACTTCTATTATACTGACTAAAAGGACAAGGGATTGAACAGAAACGAAAAATGCAGGGGTGAAAATTGCTTTCACGCTCACAGCTATGTGTTCAGTACTGTTATAGCTCTAGATGAATAGAAAAAAATGTGGAGTCTGGCCAACACCACTTGACAGAAATCTCCATCTTCCAAAAAAACCCCTTTCTGATGTGTATAAAATGAATTGAAACAACCCAACCAGGGAAGAAATACATACCTTTTTAGAGATAAAGGACATCCACTCAAGACAACCTGATTTAATATAATATCAACTACATACAGCATTAATTCTTACTATGGTTAATTCTCTTTTTGCCATATAAGCAGTATATGGTACTGACTAGTATCAAAGGATTGATATCTACAATGTGGTGTTGACTTACAGTTTGGGGAAGAAAGCAATCTATAAAAGAAAGCTCTTTTACAGTTTGTGCATTTACTTTTTCCCAACAGCTGGAAAAGCAAGCTATGGGTTATAAGAACTGTTCAGTAATAGCCAATGTTGGATTCATTTAAATACAGACTGGTTCATTTGAAAACTAAGCCTTCTCCAAAACTGGGGGAGGTTTGTATACAAATAAAATCAGAACTTTCATGGTACAGGTCCAACTAGTGCAAACAGAAAGTGATGCCCTAGGAAAAAAAGCGTTTGTGTTTCTGCAGAGTGGCACCTAAAACAAAAATAGACTTTTTTTTTTTTTCCTCTTAAGAGAACCACATGACAAAATAGCATATGAGAAAGTAATAGAGAGTGACTCAAATCTGGCATTACCATGAACAAATCAGAAACAAGGGTTGCTTGAGCTCAGATCCTGATAGGTTCATTTCTTTGGAGCTGTGATGTAAGCTGACAAGTCAAATCAGTTGCCCCATGGATCACTGACAAAACTTCAGTTCTATGCCATGGACAACTGTGAGCACAAAACTTTTAATAAGAGCCTACAACAATAACAAAAATAATTTAAAAACTCCTATACTTAATAGAATTCTTGAATGTTAGTGATGGAAATCCATTTGAGATTATCTAGAGTATCCCTCTACTAATGCAACAATGTCTCCCTATAGTATAATTACAACTAAATCAGTGGATTTTGCTCAGATTTTCAAAGTAGCCTTTAGCTGCTTTTTATCAATTAATTACTTTTACTGGATTTTTTTCACATTTTTAATATTTTTCTTGTTGAAAATAGTCTTAAGACTAAGTGAAAAAAAAGCCAAAACTCAGGCCTTCCTCACCCTCCACTATTTTCAGTATTAGTGACTACTCTCTGCCCCTTGATAGCATGTCCTCCCTCGGCTTTAATGCTACCATTCTGTCTTGGTTCTCTTCCTACTTCTGTGCCTGCTACTGCAGAGTCCTCCTCAGGGTCCCCTGGCTAGATCCACCCCTTCCTTTCATTCTGTGAAGGGGTCCTGCAGGACTCTTTCCCTGGCCCTTACTGCTTTTTCCTCCACACACTATCATCTTTATGCTGACAATTCACATATCTATCTGCGCACTCCTGAGCTGTCTCTGTTAGTCCACTCTGGAATTTTGAGGGGTCTTTCTGACATTTCTTCCTGGATGTCAAGCAATGTAGCCAGAACTGAGCACCATATTTTGCTTTCAAAGCCTTTTCCACTTCCTCCTTTCCCTGTTACTATTACTCTTGACATCACCCCAACTTCCCCGGTGCACAGGCTTAGAACTTCTCTGCTCCTCTCCCCACATACAGCAAGATTGGACATGGCCTGTTTCTTCCCCTCAAACATTTCAGAGATCCAGTCCTTCCTCTCTTTCCCCACGGCTATAACTCTTGTCCATGCCTCATTGTTTTCTGTCTTGACTAATCAGCCTCTTCCTCCCTCCTGTCTGACTTTCCTGATACCACATTGTATCCATGGAATCCATTCAAAATACCACTACAGGTCTGTCTCATCTTATGCACATTTAACATGTGTGAATTCAGCTTTGGGCAGTCGGCAAAAAAAAAAAAAAAGAAGAGAAAAATAACAATTTAATACTGTACTTGCAGTGCGGGCGATTCCGCCCATTACACTCAATGGAATTTTGACTATATGCGATTTTCGCTTTACACGCTGACTGGGGAACGTAACCCCAGTGTAAGATGTGACAGACCTGTACTGTGATTATTTTCCTATGCTGATATGATCACATCATCCATTCCTCTAATCCATCTATCAAATGCCCCTTTCTTACCATATCAAGTTTGAACACCTTATCTTCACCTTCAAAGTCCTACATATCTCTGCTTCTGAAAACATATCTGACTTAGGCTCATACTGCACCACCTCTCACTCCCTTCTCCCCACTAATTATACTGGCCTCAGTGCCCTGTGTGTCTGCTATTCCCATGACTATCTCCAAGCATTTTTTCATAGCAACCTCCAGGCATGGCATGGCCTCCCAGTTCCAGTCCACCCAACCGCTATTCTCTCACTCCTGTTTTTCAGTGGCCATGAGAAGTATCCCTAATAATACATTTTAAAAAATACATTGAACCACCGAGTTGTGCACACACCTAGACTAAGTAACTGAGCTTATTGCTGTTACCTTGGTCCTTCTTCCCCATCCTCTGCCTATTGCTGTCACTCTCACTTGTCACATCCTGTCAAAAATTGTTAACTCCTTGGAACTGTTTCATTCTCTTTGTTATGTGAAGTGCCCTGCGCGCTTTTGGGCACCACAAAAATAAATCCACCCCTCATCACTTGACTCATTTATTAGTGGATTTGCTTTCTGACCCTTGTATCCCTCTTAACGCTTTGGGTACCATTAAACACTTATGTTTTTCCAAGAAGCCTCCCTCTTCTGGGTATGTTTGTTTGGTGGCCTGTCCTGTTTCATTTTTCAACCTCAGATCTCTGAGACTATGAACATGGTTCAATAAGAAAACCAGCCTGGATGATCATTCTCTCCTCTCAGAAACTCTCGCCCCACTAGCCCCCAGAGACTGACTAGTCTCCCTTTTCACTTCCTTTCTCTTCAATAGCCTCTTCAGTATCTCCTACTGGCTTTCCTCCTCTTCCTTCTCTCTTTCTGTCAGGGTCACTCAGGGCTCAGCCTTTGCCTCTTTCCCCAATCTAAACAGTATCCTTTTGCTGAGATCCACAGTTATCTCTCTTCCATCCCTAATCCATCCCCCACCATCAGATTTACATCTCCTAGTGACTTCTAACACTTCCTTCCACCACTGACTCAGATCTAACACAGGACAAACTGAACTTCCTATCCGTCCTTCCATGACCTCCCCAATCTAGCCTTCTCTTTCATTCCACTACCTCCTTGTTCTTCATGCCCCGATCATGGCATTATCAAATCTACTCTCTCCTTGTGCCACAATGGTCCTGTGTATAACTCCATTTAATAGATATACATAGATGTCTTTAATTCCCACTCATCCATCTCCATTATCGCAGAAAAGACCCTTGTCCAGATCCTGATTATTTCTCTCCTGCAACCTCATCCGCCCTAGTCTCCCAAATGGCCACTTTGTCCCCTATTTAATCTATACAAAATGAAGCCATAACAATTTTATTCACCATGGCACATGCCTGCCCCCTTCCTGACTTCCAGGACACAGAAAACCAAAACAGTCTTCTGGATAAGTGGCCTCCTGCCAAGCTTTGTGGGTGCCACAAAGGCCACATTTTTTCATGAGCTCTTATTAATAATGGGATCCCCCACCATCATTCAAACAGAAGTAAGGCACATGTTAGTTCAGTTGCACATCAGATTAAAGCTCTTCAAATACATTAAGCACCTAACAGGCAAGGTAAGAGCAAATTAAGTTAAAAATAGAATTGCTATTTTTCCCACTCTTCCTTAAATAAATTGATTTTAAAGACTTGTTTGTTGACATTAACATCTAAGAATTCATGCATCACATTTTTACTTTAATATGAAACTCTCTGAAACCTGCTTTGCTTAATGTTCCTGAGTTTTCATGCAGTTAACAAAAATGTGGTTACATCAACCTCTCATTGTATGTGATGTCAATTATGTGGCTGTAGTCTTTGTTATGTATTGACTGTAAGCTTAGTCACATGACTGTCTCAGACATGTAACACAATGGAATAGACAGAGAGACTCCCTTCTTGTCAGCATCACCAAATTTGCTGAAAAAAATAAAAGATTTTAAACAATTACCTTTCATTAGAGAATATATCTTAATAAAAACACCTCTGATAGTTCATTTATCTTTTTCATGTCCCTGAAAAAATGTTAATTTAGACACTTATAGTACTAGCTACTATTCAGAGAGTTGATTTTAATCCTATGAGGTCTGCATTTAAAATGAATTAATTGCAAACACTTCTAGAAACCTGAAAATATTCCCCTTTGTTGTTTGTAGTACATTTTCAGCTAGCTGAGAAATATGTAAAAAGTGCACTGTATTTTGTGTTAATAAATTTAGAAGCTATTTTATCTGCTCAAAATAAAAATAAAACCCATACACCCTCTGATAAGAATTTTTTTAAACACTTGTGAGATTGAACAGTTTCAAATGCTGTTGACAAACGCATACAAGGTATGCAGTATTATTATGGGTATTCAACTGACATGTGTGTCTGTTTATAGTGAGACAGGTTTGTTTTTTCTGCATATGTGGTAGCTGAACTCTGTTTGAACCAGAACCTATGCAAGACAAACCCAGCAGAGACAATAGCAATAGATATTTTTTTCTATCAATTGTGCTCCTGATCTACAGCAAAAACCTATCCAATTTAGGATCTTATTATAGTAGAGGAACATAATCACAACAATACATGCACAGGGCCTGATCCAAAGCCCACTAAAGTCAAAGGGAGTCTTTCCACCAACTTCAATAGGCATTGAAACAGGCTCATATTAACTGCATTAAGATCAGTTATTATAATACACACTTTTTACATAAGTGAAATAGAATATATATTACATTTATATTATGCAGGTAATTTGTATATTAGAAAAAGTTTTAAAATAATTATATATTTAAATATTTAATAGTTTTGAAGTGTGCTATTATAAGAATTAGTAATACATCACACACATGGAATTACAGAAATGCAGTACTGTAAGGGACCTCTAGAGGTCATCTAGTCCAGCCCCCTGCACTGAGGCACATGCACTCCTCGAGTGGAACACACATAGGGACCATCACAAGGTAACTTACTGTAACTGAAAATTCTTCAAGATGTGTGGTCCCTATCTCGATTCCAAATGTGGGTGCGCACGTGCACTATGGGCCGGAGCTGGAATGTTCATAGTAGTGTCCGTTGACCTGCATGTGTGTCATTAGTTGGCCATGTGGCATGTCTGAGGCTTTAAGAGGCAGCACAGGTTGACACGGCTCAAGTTACGTCTTACCCAGCAGTAGGAGATCACGGAGCAGAGGGGAAGGAGGATAAACAGAGGTGATGGCCACCAAGAAGAGTAGGCTTTCATATGATGTGGACTGCATTGAGAAAGCAGTGAAGGAAGCGAGAGGTAGCTGGATGGGTGAAGATGGAGAACCGATCCACAGGAGGAAGAAAAGCTCTGAGAGCCGCCAAGTGGACATGGACATAGGAATGGGTGAGGCCCGACTGTCAAAGGTGGAAGAGGTAGTCCAGAATGGTGGGAACGGAGATAGAGTCTAAGGAGAGCCGGCGGAGCTGTGCCCACGTGACAAAATTGTGCCATTTGGCTTGGTAACAGGCTCTAGTAGATGGGTGGTGACTGTGTGTAAGGATGTCACAAACAGGAGAGGAATATGCTTTGTCTATATGCAAGTCCCATCCAGCTATCAGGCTGTGGGATGGAGAGAACCTGGGTAAGGGTGGCGGAGATGGCCCTGTTGTTGTGTCCTGGATCACTCCACTAGGGAGTCAATTCTATTCATATTAGCATAGAATTCCTTATAGTACAGTATGAACCTTTTCTGTGTTTCCAGACATTTCATAAACACATCAGAGGTTGGAGGTAGATCTTCTACACCAATATCTCCAGGGACATTTAGAGTGTGGAGGGGGTTGAGGGGGGAGTGTCCTAGTGCAAGACCTCAGAGATCTTCAACAGAGTGTATCTGTGGTTGTAAACCAACCCATATTATGTGCCAGACATTGTATTGCTATGGCTATGCACAAATTGTACTTGAGAGTAATACTCTTATGCTTTTTCACTTTCAGAGCTAACACCCCCCTTAGTTATGTATTTTTTTTAAACTAGCCACCCACTTACCCGTTGCTACAAATTCCTTTTTTTTTTTAATGCCCAGTCACTTTTGCTTAGAGTTTTTGAGCTTAAGATGCATACCACCTCCATTTTTCTAGTGCATAGTATATATCCTTGAAAGCACTTCTTTCAAAAACTGGAGAAGGTGCTTTATTTCACTTGGAGATTTGTTGAACTCACTTGCCACATCATTATTAAAAGTAATACTAACGTTGTATAGCGTACCAATTTTTGTAGGGAGAGCTTATAAATTAGAAAAATATTAACATAATTATCAAGCTTTTGCCATCACAGCTCCTAAAGAATCTGCTTTGGAATGGTGCAGTTTTTGTGTGCAATACAGGGGTGAAAGTAACTTACAGGACTTGCTGGTATTGCCGGAGTCCTAAGGGGGGCGTGGCCTCATCTGGAATTGGCATGGCTCTCAAGATTTAAAGGCCCTGGGACACCGGCTGTGGCTGGGAGCCCCAGGACCTTTAAATCAACCCAGGGTTCCCAGCTGCAGAGGTGGGTGGGAGCCCCCGGGGGTCAGGGGCAAATTAAAAGGCCTGGGGCTCCGGCCACCACGGAGCTCTGGGCCCTTTAACTCCCCACTGCAGTTTCTGCTGCCCAGAGCCACAGGCGCAATTTAAAGGGCTCTGGGCTCCCTGCAGCCGCAGGAGCTCTGAGCCCTTTAAATCCGGCCCCAGCCTGGCCAACGGAGCTGCGGGCAGGATTCAAGGGCCCTGGGCTGCCCACAGCCACGGGAGCTCTGAGCCATTTAAATCCCGGCCCCAGCCTGGCCGCTGGAGGGATTCAAAGAGCTCTGGGCTGCCCGCTGTGGCAGGTAGCCCACAGCCCTTTGAATCCCCGCCACAGAAGCCGGTGCGGTCCAGTACGCTGTACTGGACCGTACCGGCTTACTTTCGCCTCTGGTGTAATATATTAAGGACACTGCTTTGACCCCACAGACTTGGGGTTACCACTACTTTAAAAATGAGCAGAAAAACAAATTAAAATAATAATAATCACAAAACAGCTCTCCAGGCAGTTTCCTTCCTGGGAGGCAAATAATCTCTCTGTTTTTTGTTTGTCCAAGTAGATAAACAAATGATAAGGGAAGTAGATTTCCTATCTCAGCATGGTGCCCACATAGTCCTGGTTCTTCCCTGGTTTACATGGGAGAAAAAATGAGAGCACTTGTCCCCTTTCCAAATGCCAATCACCACCTCTGTGCTTAGAAGTTACACTCTTCCTTCCCAGGAACACACACTTCTCCTGCAAGCCAGTGCTCTTTTTTGTTTTTTGGCTTCTATCACGAGACATGGCCATCAACTCCACCTTTCAAAAGCCTTAGTAGCGGACCACAGCTGTCATCTCCTTTCTCCAGGCCCAAACCTCAGGCAGTCTCTATAGTTTAAGCGCAGGGAAGGGGGTTAGCCTCTTCCTGATTCAGCCAAGGATTACGTACATAATAGCCCATCACAAATAATCTAATTGGTCAAAGCTTACTGAAATTATTACTGCTAAGGAGCAAGTGTTGTGTGAACAATATCTTTTGTTACTGCATTTCTTGGTTTTATCCTTTGGCTTTTGTAAGATAGGTGTTGTGTGATCTTGATGCTCTAAAAGATCTGTGTGTCTCTGTTGCTGCTTTCTGTTTTTGGATCATTTTTACTTCCTGTAAGTTTGGGCCTAGGCCTGTCAGGCTACTGTGAGCAACATTATGATTTCAGTGCTTTCAAAATTATTCTGCATATGGGTTTGTTTATAAAACAAAAGTATATTCCATTTTAATTATTAATATCTATTACTTCAGATAAGAGCATATTCTACAGGAAAACCACACATACAAGAGTTTTATTATAAAGACTCCAGAAGTTATTAATTTCAAACATTTTTTTTTGACAAACACACAACACATAAGGACCTTTCAGTTTTAA
Source organism: Chelonoidis abingdonii (assembly GCF_003597395.2). Taxonomy (NCBI): domain Eukaryota; kingdom Metazoa; phylum Chordata; order Testudines; family Testudinidae; genus Chelonoidis; species Chelonoidis abingdonii. Next base: position 333,915,939 of record NC_133769.1, read on the forward strand.
AAACTAATAGCTTGTATTTCCCACCCACCACAGATTTTACAAACATTTAGCACGTGCTGGAAGAGAATTAATGGGACTAGTGGGAGCTGGAGAATGAATGATTCATTGATTCCAAGGCCAGAAGGGAGTGATCTGCCCACATCTAACACATGTCATGGGACTTCTCTGAACAGATTCCTGTGTGAATTAAAGCATATCTTTTAGGAAAAAAAATACAATCTGATCTGGGAGAGGTGGGAAAAATAAGGGTGGGGAATGAATGAAAATTGGGGGGGGAGGGGTTTGCTGGATTGGGGGATCTATGTAAGCAGATGTGCCCCTTAGCATGCTGTGCCCCAACATTCTGCCTCCTGGCACCTCCCCATGTTCCTTTATCCCCAAAGAATCCCTACTTTCCCATTCTACCTACTTTACTGCATTCCCATGCTCATCTCAGCCTCCCATTCTGCCACCCCATATATTCCCCTTCCCTTAGTCTCATTCCCATCTCCTCACTTCCTGCAATCTCAGGCATGTATGGTAAATAGTAGGTAGTCTTCTCACTGCAGAATATTTTGGCTTCAGTCTCTTTTGGAAACAATAGCAGATAGCAGGCAATTTTTCTAGATGCAGCCTCACCATCACCTACACAGGATGAAGAAAAATGGCGGCCACTTTGGGTAAGGGCAGCCTGACTTCAGTCTCACTGAGAACAATGGAAGTTAATAAGGGAAAAAGATCACAAGGAAGTCTTCAGCTTTTCCTGGTAGCTTTAAGAGAACCTAAAATTGCAAAATTCATGAGAATTGGCAACTCAGATCTCACCTAGAGTTTGGCATAATCTGAGATGGTAGAAGGCCCTGTATGAAGCAGTTTTCATAACCTTTTATAAACCACACTCTTCTTGGGCCTTTGCATTCAATACTCAGGCTGCCAAGCTCAGCTAAACTGGATAAGGGAAAGCTGTGAAAACCAGTAGAGTAATTCAGGTTTCACAAATACCCACCCCTACCTTTCACAGCCTGCTGGTACCAATATAATTTATTTCTCTCTATCCCAATACAGTTCATTTAGGGAGTCAACCAGCATAGGGAAAGGAGACACTGGATACATGGACCTTGCTCCTCGGGAGTCACTGTGACAGCGCTCTCCCACAGTGGAGCCAAAGAGGGTGTCCTTACAAAAAGAACATCGCTTTAGCTTGGACTTTTGTTTCTTTATGTACTTGCCATGTTGGTGGGGGGGAAGTTCAGGCCTCAGCAGATACTTCTTGGCTGGTTCCTGGAAAGGGAATTCCTCACTAGTAAGTATGTGGGATGGAAAGAGATAAGAGAGAAAGCTGAAGAATATCACTCATTATTAGCCCAGTTACATTGTAAAAGCCAGGTAATAAAGTTTACAGACTAGAAAGCTAGGTTGCTGCTTTATCTGCTCCACCTGAGACAGAGGTTCTGATGAACCATTGATGGGGTGTGGCCCAGCACTCAAGCTTCAATCTCTAGTCTGGAGTGCTTCTTGAGTATGGTAGTAGGAGCACAACCCATTAGCTGCAGGTTAGAGAAGAGATTGAGAGCCGTAAGTACATGTCTATACTATAAGGAACAATCCTGCACTGGAAGAGGGATAGACATAGGGCTAGATTTTTAAAGGTATGTAGACACCTAAAGATATAGATTGGTGCCTAGTGGGATTTTCAAAAGGGCCTGTGCACGTGACTCCCAGAGCAAATCCTACTAGATGGCTAACTGTATCTTTAGCTGCCTAGTTACCTTTAAAAATCTATTAACAGTCTGGCATTAGGTGACTTCATAGATCTATTTCATTATGAGTTTTCTTTGTCTCTAGCAGAGTGAAAATTTCATTGTTTTTTCCTCCTGAAAATAGTTAATCTATAGCCCTTTGCACATCCATATCTTATTTTTCTTAAAAAAGGTGAAACAAGTTTTTCACATGGCTGACAGCACTTGAGGGCTTGTCTTCACTACCAGGATAAGTCAACCTAAGTTACGCTACTGCAACTATGTGAAAAACTAGCTGGAGTCAATATAGCTTAGATCGACTTACCCCGGTGTCTTTACTGCACTGCGTCGACAGGAGACACTCTCCAGTCAATTTACCTTAATCTTCTCGGCGAGCTGGAGTACCGGGCTTGACCAGAGAGCATTCTGCAGTCGATTTAGTGGGTCTTCACTAGACCCACTAAATTACCCCCTGTAGCATCGATTGTAGCAACGTCGATCTCCCTGTACTGAAGACCAACCCAGAGTCTCTTACGTTCCAATGCACCTGAGTTGTATGAATATTTCGATAGACACTCTTTTCAGGATTATTTCTTTAAATAAGTGAGTTGCATTCCTTATCAGCCCATTACATAGTGCTCTTACTCCTCCTCTTTCAAAACCATTCTCTTTTTGAAAAGGGTGTATTAACTCTGATGACACAGATACAGTCAAAAAGCTTGAGTGAAGAGAGGACTTCATTTTTTAAGTTACTGAAAAAATAATTAAGATGATAAATCTTGAAAAGTAGTAAGATATTGCTGCGACATTATATGTCCACTGCATACTAGCATGTACTTCATAATAGGAACTAAATATGAGCAAATAAATGTTTTTTGATTAAAAAGAGAGAGGTCACTTTTGGAGAGATGGCAGGCCTGCTGATTTGGCAATGATGGCTAAGGTCCTTTACTATGCCATCTAGAAGCAGTCTTGAGCTCCCCCATTAAATTTCAGGCAGAATACTTCAAAAGCTCATTAACAATAAACATAACTAATTAAAGGCTGCAAATATCAACGTGCCTACCATACTACTACTATGCATATTTAGAAGACTCAACTGGAAAATCATTACCCTTGTGACTTTATATAGTATGTCTACTGATTCAGTCCTGTGTTCTCGCTGCAAAAAGAAACAAGGAAATATTTCATCATTTTTCTCTAGTAAATTACATTCATTGATCTGGCACAAATTACATGTGAAATTTAAACTGTATGGATGTAAAATCTGAGGAGTTCCCATTAATTTTTTTTTTTTTTTTGGAAGGAGAAAGTGTCAGGATAAATGCCAAAAAGGCAGAAAAGGTGTAAGTTTTCAATAAATGTTTCTGTTCTGTATATGGGTGAAAAAAAGAAATGTAGTTATATTATAATGAGGAAAACACTTTCTATTCCAATAGTAACTCAGGAGGATGTTTAACAGCAGCTACTAGAACATTTTAAAATCAGCAAGTTCAGATAATTTGCATCCAAGAGATTTAAACGTCATGGCCAAGAAGCTCACTAGATCATTAATGCTAATTTTCAATAACTCTTGAAACACTGGAGAAATTCCAGAAGACTGGAAGAAAACTAATTCTGTGCCCATACGTAAAGGTGGTAAAGGGGATGAGCCAAGTATTATTAGGCCTCTGATCCTGACAGTGACCCCAGACAAAATAATGGAGTGACTGACACAGGACTCAGATAATAAAGAATTAAAGAAGTGTAATATAATTAATGCCAATAAACATGGATTTATGAAAAATAGATCCTGTCAAACTTTCTTTTTTTGATGAGACTACTGATTTTATTGATAAAGGTAACAAGGCTGGTTTAATATATTTAAACTTCTGTAAGGCGTTTGACTTGGTACCACACATTTTGATTAAAAGCTAGAAAGATATAAAATAAATATGCCACACATTACATTGATTAAAAACTGGCTGATAGGTCTCAAAATGTAATTTTAAATAGGGAATCATCATTGAGCAGGTGGGTTTCCAATGGAGTCCTGCTAGAACTGGTTCTTGGCCCTAGGAAAAATGGTTACTAACGTTCTTGTAACTGCTATTCTTTGAGATGTGTTGCTCATATCCATTCCAATCAGGTGTGTGCATGCCAGAAGATTTTTCCCCTAGCTGTATCCATTGGGTCGGCCTGCACACCGCCTGGTGTCGCACCTTCATGGCGCTTGATATAGGACCCTGCCAACCCACCACCCTCTCAGTTCCTTCTTGCCAGTTACTCCAACAGAGGGGTAGGAGAGCGGATATTGGAATGGACATGAGCAATACATCTCGAAGAACAACAGTTACGAGAAGGTTAGTAACCACTTTTTCTTTTTCGAGTGATTGCGCATGTCCATTCCAATTAGGTGATTTCCAAGCCTAAATTTTGGAGGCGGGGTCGGAGCTTAAATGTTCATTGACTCAAGTACTCCTCTACCAAAGGCTGCATCATCTCTGGCCTGCTGAGTAATGGCATAATGCAATGTAAATGTATGAAAGGAGGACCACCTCACTGCTATGCATATTTCCTGGGTCAGAACATGTGCCAGGAACACCACTGACAAAGCCTGTGCCCTGGAGCGTGCTGTGAGCGGAGGGGCAGGCACCTTCACTGGGTCGTAGCATTCCCGGATGCAGGATGTGATCCATGACAAAATCCTTTGGGAGGAGACCGGGAGCCCTTTCATTCTGTCCGCTACCATGATGAACAACTGAATGGATGTTGGGAACGGTTTGGTTTGCTTGATGTAAAAGCCTAACACCTGGTGAATGTCCAGTGATAGTCTGCTGTTTGCGTGCGGCTTAGGGTAGAAAACTGGAAGATGGTCTGGTTGGCATTAAACTAGGAGACAACCTGAGGGAGGAACACTGGATGCGGTCTTAGCTGAACCTTGTCCTTGTAGAGCACAATATAGTGAGGCTCTGATGTTAGGGCCCTGAGCTTGGACACTCTCCTGGCTGAGGTTATCGCTACCAAAAATGGCACCCTGTACTAGAGGTAGAGCAGAGAGCATGTTGCCAGCGATTCAAAGGGCGGTTCCATCAGTTTGGAAAGGACCAGATTGAGGTCCTACGACACGACTGGCTGTCTGGCATGTGGGTATAGCCTGTCGAGACCTGTCAGGAAACAGCTGACCATAGGGTTGGCAAAGACCAACTGGCCTCCTGCGCCTGGATAGAAGGCAGAAATGACAGCCAAGTGAACTTTTACTGATGACACGGACAGCCCCTGCTGTTTAAAATGGAGAAGGTAGTCCAGTACAAGGGGTATGGACACAAGCATCAGAGGCAGACAGTTTTGCACCTACCAGAGTGAATACCTCTTCCATTTGGCCAGGTAGGCAGCCCTGGTGGAGGATTTCCTACTGCCAAGGAGGACTTGTCTGACTAGGTCCGAACAGGTGAGCTCCATCAGGTTCAGCCATGCAGCTTCCATGCCGTGAGGTGCAACAACTCAAGGTTTGGGTGCTAGAGACGGCCGTGATCCTGAGTTAAGAAGTTTGAGAAGAGAGGCAAGGTGACTGGGGCTTCCACAGACATTTTCAGGACAAATGTTTACCAATGTTGGCGGGGCCAGGCGGGGGCTATTAATATCACTGAAGCTTCTTCCCTCCATACTTTTATGAGCACCTTATGAACGAGAGGGATGGGAGGGAACATGTGGGTCTCCCCACAGGAGGAGGAACATGTCCGAGATGGAGCCTGGGCTGTGATTCAGGAAGGAGCAAAACTACTTACACTTCCTGTTGCATTGTGTGGCGAACAGGTCTATCCAGGAAAACCCCACCGTTGGAAGATGAGTTCACGATTTCTGAGCACAGGACCACTCGTAACCATGGAATGACTGCTGAGATAGTCTGCCAACTCATTCTGAAGTCCAGGGAGGTACAATGCTTGCAGGTGTATGGAATCAGCTAGACAAAAGTCCTACATCATGAGGACTTTTTGGCAGAGGGGAGAGGATACAAAGCGTTGCCATGGTGCTGTCTGTCACAACTGATACACATCTCCCGGTCAAGTGGGCTCGGAAAGTCTGGCATGCTAGGCGCATCACTCTCAGCTCTCTGACATTGATGTGGAAACCGAGCACCGCCTGAGACCAGAGGCCTTGTGTCCTGAAGTCTCCCAGATGTCTGCCCCAGCCCAAGGCTGACATGTCCATCACCAGTGAGAGGGACGGCTGAGGACTGGTGAAGGGGACCCCCATGCATACTACCTGCGGGTCAAGCCCCACAGGAAGGATATGAGGACCGGGCAAGGCAGAGTCACGAATCTGTCCAAACTGTCTCAAACTGGCTGATACACCGAGGCCAGCCACGTTTAGAGTGTCTGGTCTGAGCCTGGCGTGTTGCACCACATAGGTACAAGCGGCCGTGTCCCCCAGGAGTTTCAGGCAATTCCTTGCTGTGGTGGTGGGGAACTTCCTGAGACTGAATGATATTGCCAGGGCCCAGAACCTCAATTCTGGGGGGTATGCCCTGGCCTGTGTAGAGTCCAGTACCATACCTATAAACTCTATCCGCTGAACCGGGGACAGCGTAGATTTCCCCATGTTCAGGAGAAGACCCAGTTCATCAAACATTGTTCTTATGAAGGCAATTTGTACCTCCACTTGAGCCCTGGAGCAGCTCTTGATCAGCCAGTCGTGGAGTTGTACCGACCATGACTGCCATGCACTTGGTAAACATTTGAGGCGTCACTGACAGGCTGAATGGGAGGACTGTGAACTGGTAATGGCTGTGGGGCTGACCACAAACTTGAGGTATCTTCTGTGGGACAGTGTGATTGCTATGCAAAAGTATGTGTCCTTCCAGTCAAGGGTGGCACATCAGTCCCCTGGATCCAAGGAAGGGATAATGGAGGCCAAAGAGACCATGTGGAACTTCAGGAAATACTGGGAATAGAAGCTCTTGCCCTTCAGCTCCTTTTGGTGAATTAGAAATTCCTTTTGTATCTGCTTTTCATGTTCATAAAGTCAAGGTTCAGACCTGCCACTGGAATCAGACAAATTTTGGTTCAGGAAGTTGTAGACTCCTCGCTATTCCCAGTGAGTTTATCCAAAAAAAGAGTATCTGTTGCTGTTTCTTTGCAGACTATTGGCACACTCCGATACTAGCAGAAGTGAAGTACTGTATGCACAAAAACTATGCTGACAGGTCTCATGATAGATCTGCCCATTGAAGACCCCAAAGAGCTCAAATTGTATCTTTTTAGGAGATCTTTTTCTCCCTTTCATTTTGTGAGCTGACAACTAGGGAACTCAGTTGCAAATAGATGTATACTTAGACAAATTAGTTGAATATTCTCCAGACTCATGGACAGTTAAAGATCTAACTGCATCGCAACCAGCTAGAATTGTGCATGGAGCAGCACACTATTGTTACTATATCAGTGACTTTACTGAATGGAGATACATAACAAATCTGGAGTCCAAGAAATAAAAATATTCCCTGGACAGATGACTTTTTGCTATTCATGTTTGGAAGCACAGACATTGCTGTGAATCTTGAAAACTAAAAATTTTAACTGTCCTGACAGTTCTTTTGAACAACTGACACTATTACATGGATATTTTAGCTAATTCCAACTCCAGTGATTGCATACGGGGTAAATGATTGAAATTTATTTTGCTGTGACATACAGGAGGTCAGACTAAATGCTCTAAGCGTTCCTTCTGACTTTAGAATTGGTTAATAAATTCTGCCTTCCTAAATTCCACTAGCTGTTCAAAATGGCTAGAATCTTCTTTGACTGATCTCCTTTTGCATTTATCCCTCTGCCTCTTTTCATCAATGCCACCAGCTTCAATACCTTGTTTGCATCCCTAAATCTGTTTGCCACATCAGCCAGTCTTTCAAATCCCTCCTAAAAACTCAGTTATGCCTTTTTATCCAATAAAATTGAAAGAGGGGAGGGAGTTTATATACAAAAGTTACAGTTATTCACATAGCTGGAGTAGCGTAATTTAAGTTGACTTACTCCGGTAGCGAAGACTAGCCCTGAGTTAAGGAACAGATTAGATTATCACGCTGGTCCTTCCTGTTTCCATCTGCCCCTTTTTGTCTGTTGATGAACCTCAGTTGTATCATGTTACATTTCTACTTTTCTGGGCATGGCCACAAGCTAAAATCTTTGCTGTGGCCAGGGGCTGTTCAGCACAACGACGAGGAAGGGACGTCATGGAAACTGTTACAATGCCCAGATTTTCTGCCCAGATGCTGAATTAAGTTAGAGCAGCCTGAAGTTGTCTAATATTTTATAACACTACACACAGTTCACGACACGTTATTTTTCAAGCTCCAAACTTGTGTTGAGCACCTCACAAAAACAAAACTGAAGACAGAGCCTCCAAACTGCTTTCATCTATCCCATCTATTTCCATGGATTCTTCACAAATAGAGGATAACTGGTGTACAGCATGCCCTAGCCATTGCCTTTTATACTGAATAGGGGGTGCTGTATACCCACTAGGGATTCCCCCACCTGGAATCTCCAAGAGGCAGTTTCAAATCTCTTTCTGCCACCTGAGCAGTACAAAAAGCAGAGTAGAGCTGAAAATCTAACCCCCACACCTCCACTTAATTTTGTGAGGTACCTAACATACTTCTGGGTGCTCAGAAAGAGTAAATATTAATCTCTGTCAAGCAGTTTGTCATGTTATTATGCACTGTTAGACACTTGCAACATTTCACGCCAAGGTTGGGTGCACTGGAGCAGTGGATTATGGGATTCTTGGTATAATCTGCATATCATGCAAGGTCTTTGAAGCAGAGGCCTTTCATGAAAATTTGGCAAATTAAGAACTGCCAGACTGGATCAGACTTGAGGTCCATTTAGTCTCATATCCTGTCTGTGGCCAACCCCAGAAGCTTCACGGGGAAGTGCAAAAAACAAACAAACAAAAACAAAACTAAAAACCACACCTGCAGCATGGCAGCTCTGAGATCATCTACCTTGATGAAGGTCTCATCCTAAACCCTAATAGTTAGAGATTGTTTTAAAGTTTTAAGAATGACATTTAATATCCCTTTCAAAATTTTATTAGTATTAGTTATAATTCTGGATAGTCTTGTTTTCCATATGAATGTCCAATCCCTCTTTGAATCTTGCTAATCCTTCACTTCCATGACAATTTAAATTTGGGAACTCACTGACATAATTATGTGTTGTGTGGAAAGAGTACTTTATCAGTTTTTAAACTGCTAGTGTATAATTCATTGCTACTGTGTAATTCACTTATGTTACAAGTGGGAGAACAGCAGTCCCCAATCTACGTTCTCTACAAGATTTATTATTTTGGAATAAAATTGATTAAAGAGGTCTGAAATTTTATTTTTGTCTATTTAAAAGAACATTAGACCAAAATTAATAAAAAACAGAATAGCCAAAAGTAGTTAATAAGCTAAAATTTTAAAATCTATACAAGAAAAAAATGGAACTAAGATGTGTGCCTAGCATCATTCTGCTTGTATGTTATCTTTCGTCCTCTCCATACACATGCTTTCTGTCTATGTCCTTTTTCTAGAATGCAAACTCTTTGGAGGGCAGAAATCATGGTTTTTTAAAATATATTTGTACAGCATGCCTAGCATAATGGAGCCCCCGAGCAGTACAGTAATACAAATAAATTATTATTGCATTCTAGATTTATAGTTTTAGTCTTTTAAAAATCCTTCTCAAATTGATATGTTAAATGTTGAGGTTATCTACACAACTACTTTTTGCCTAATTAAAAGTTAACTCTTAGAAGTCTTAATTGTGCTTTATATCATAAGCCAATAATTAAAAAAGCCTGGGTTTACTTGTATAATATACATTTGCTTTCCATGCCCAGAATGCCACTGCATAGCAATCATCATTTTAATAGAAAAACAAATATTACTACTTACAATTTTCAAAAAGGAACTTTTCCTTTGTATAAAATTTTCACTATAAATTGTATTTGCATTGCATCCTGCCTAGCGTTGCCACTCTAATTCTCTCAATAGCTTCAAAGCTGCCATCTTTGTTTTAATTATTATTAAAAATATAAGTTTCCTGGGAGATTCGGTTCTCTAGATAAAACTTTTCCGTCATGCAGAAAAGGAGACATTTAGCACATGCTGACAGATTTTGGGATGTGGCAGAAAAATTATGTATTTAGGCTAGCACATGCTACCAGTACCTTGGGGGTGAGTGGGGGAGCTGGGGTGGCTCATAGACAACCGACTGTACAACAGACTAGTTACCAAGTTATATTTCTAACTAAGGTGAACTGTACCATAGTTAACACCAATGGCCGAGAAAGGTAGGGTACTTCTTCACAATTCCCTCTACTTTGCACAAGATTGGGGGTTGGGGGTGTCAAGCAAATTATTGATCCATGCCATTAACCTAGACACCCAGTATGAAACAAGTCGGCTATACATTCCTACACATTAATTTATTTCTTCATGTTGTTCCTTGGAACCAAGATAGTCAAGAATTGGACTAGCAACAGTCAAAAAAAAAAAAAAGTATTTGCCCTCAACTCCTAATTATTACAAAATTGCATTTATTTATTTTTTTTAAAGCTAAGGCTGTTTATTGAATTTTGCATCACCATTAAAATTTAGAAATTATGTAATAACATGTATACATTGAGACATGATGTGTACTTGACTACAGTATCCCAACAGTTTACAATGTTTGATCTAAACACACTACTTGAATAAACATTATTGCTAATGATGGAATAGCTCCATCTTCTGGAATAAGTTATTTTCATGTCAGCCATCTTTGTATTACCAACTTGGATCTATATGTAAAAACTTCTATTTTAAAGCCTGCCTAAATTATGGTTGTGTTTTTATTGAAGAGTGGAACTAGGGTAGAGAATTGGAGAAATTTATGGCAATAATAGAATTCAGTCATCACTTCCTTATGAAATAGAAAAACAACGTAGGTTAGTCTCCAGTACGTCATATTAACAAGAATCCTTATTTACTTAAAGGATATCCATAATCAGATTTTGAAGACACTAGGTTAGCCTCTGATTCAGGCAAAACATGCCAGCACATACTTAATTTAAGCACAGAGTCAAACATTAAGTGCTTTCTTGAATCAGTGTTAAAGTGTTGTACTCAACAGGGATGGACATAACTACGTTTATGGACCTTCCTGAAATTGGGTCTCTTACTGCTTTTAGCAAAAGCACGTTAAGCATATACTTAACTAGTTAAACACTTATAGTTTAAATTTCTCTCTCAAGGTTAAGCATATACTTAAGTGCTTTGCCGACCTGAGGTTTCAAGCACATTTAACTTTAAGCAGGTTCGTAATATTGTAGTCCCACTGAACTCAATGGGACTATTAATTTGCTTAAAGTTAAGTTTGTACTTAAGTACTTCACAGAATTAGAAACTTAGTTCCCAAAACATAGAAATATTAAAATTGTGATTAGTGCTTGAAATTTATTTTAAATCAAGAAACTTTTCTATCTCATGACTATTTTATATTGCTCTTGCTTGAAAGAACAGGCATTAAGTAATGTTTTAGTTACTGAAGTTGCACCATTGCCTGGAAAATCAGGCAACATTTCATGGCAATAGGCAACAGATTACTGAGCATTACATGTTAGATAATCTACTGACTAGTGCTGTGAAATGTTGCCTGATTTTCCAGGCAATGAAGCAACTGTAATCATTTGGGGAGACCTGGTGCCAATTCAGCCGATCAAAATAAAGAAATTAAAAATGTGTATATTCATCTGCTTTTCTATTAGTGGTATATCTAAAGTTAATACATACTCACGGTCAGAAGAGAGTAGCAAAAATTTAAATAAATTTCTTTATCAAAACAAAGCGCTAGCAGCTTTATTTCTTTGTAGAAGTAAGCATCCTTATGTCCATTCTTCTATAATAAGGAAAATGAAAAAGTAGTGCATCTTTGCAGGAAATGAATCTCATCGCAATAAGATATATAAAAACAATTTTCTTTCTTTCATCTCGGTAATAATTGATTGTTATCAATAGATTCTTAAATCATTAGGAATATCATACCAATTACCTACTTTATAGTAGAATACTGTACTATGATTTCTTGAGTACTACAGGAAATATCATTGCACAAACCTCCATATTGTCTGCATTAGTCAAACAAGAGTAGGGAACAAACAAAACTTTAGAGGCTGAACATATACATCTGGAAATCAGATTCTTTATGCAAAATAAATATATTGAACAAAGAACAGCAGATTTTTTTAAAAATTATCTTTTGACTTTCTGCCACTTCATGTGTCTTCTGTTTTTTTAATGGAGACATTAGTTAAAAGAACTCTCACAACCCATAATCAAATGTTAGTTGTATTTAAGTACAACACAGCAATGACAAATGAAAAAAGTTGAAAAATGTAGTATACTGTATTACTTTTTGTAATACTACATTAAAGTCCCTTTTGCTAAGGCTATGAAGGACTGATGTACAGCAATATGGGGTACCAGCATTTATGTCTGGCAAAATAAAAATGGAAAAGAAAATTATAGCATTGCCATCAGACATTTTTACAAAATAAATGTCTAGATGATCACATGCCTTACGCTTACACTCATTTTGAATATATATTTTATTTGAAGGGGCAATTCAGAGAGTCACAAATAAGGAAAGGACACTAAGGTTTTAATAAGGGCAACAAAAAAGTTGTTTTCACCAATATAGATTCACATTACAGTACACCAATATTGACAGCATTCTCTTTTGTCTATTTTTGGTACATAAGATGGAATCTCTCTACATAACCTTATAAGGCTTCAGTAACTAAAAAGTAAAAAACCTATTAGTTTACAATTTATTTAAAAATTCTGAAAGACACAGCAAGTTCTAAACTTTAGTAGTGCTACCCATACACAACCATCTGGTTGAAGAACCCAGTAAAAGAGCCTCCTTTCAAGGAAGCTTGCAACAGTAGAGTTGTGCAATATGGATGTTTCTTACTACAAGAAAAAAAATTACACATGGCACATTCTCATTCATATTTCGCAATGTAAAAAGTTACAAACATACCTACTCAAATAAATAATAATAAAAAAAAGAATTTGAATGTTTTTGTTAAGTATCCTAAAACCACTACGTAGGAGGATAATGGCAACTTTCACTCACGGATTATTTACATGGTAATACCCAGGTCAGGGTACACTGCTACAAAACTCATAAAACGAAGAGTAAACTTGAAATGGTTTCCATAATAAAGGTCTAGCAGCATGACTATCTAATGCTGTTTTGTTTTTCCTGACAGCTTTTGGAAGTTTGTTTTAATCTATATCTTCATCCAGTTCATAATTGTCTTTATCATAAATATCTTTTACTAAAAGAACCCGTACGAGCATGTGTTCCAAAGTGTTGCGGTCCAGTGAAGTGGAAGTATACCAGACAGGGCTATCTGAGGAAACAGAGCATTCCGGTTGTAAATAGAACACATCCATTCTCTGATTAAGATTCTGTGGGCTAAAAGGAAAAAAAAAATGGTCAAAAGAGTCAAAGTTTCACATGACAAATCTATACAGGTTTTAATTTTTAACATCCTGTGTGTACAACTATAATTGTGCATATACATATTAGGAGTTGAGGATTAATGTGGAAAAATACTGCCTTCTGATTTGAAAATGGGACACCCCTATGGTGGCATAAATGGCTTCGAGCATTCTTGTCCCGCTGAAGTTGCTTTTCGATCTAAGGTGCTGTAGCACTCTATAAACTAAAAACTATTGTGTATTTCCTTAAAATTAAAAAGATTGATGCATAGTCAACCCATGGAACTCTCTGCCAGAGGATGCTGTGAAGGCCAAGACTACAACAGGGTTCAAAAAAGAACTAGATAAATTCATGAAGGATAGCTCCATCAATGGCTATTCGCCAGGATGAGTGGGGATGGTGTCCCTAGGTTCCGTTTACCAGAAGCTGGGAATGGGTGACCTGGAATGGATCACTTGATGATTACCTGTTCTGTTCATTCCCTGTGGGGCACCTGGGACTGGCCACTGTCAGAAGACAGGATATTGGGCTAGATGGACCTTTAGTATGACCCAGTATGGATGGTCTTAAGAGAGAAACTCAAAAACCTGTTTCCTGTCTTTTCTCTCCAAGGTTTGGTTGTTTGGCATAGCCCTTATCTTGGTCCCTATTATACGGTTGCTCTTGTTTCTCCTATGAAGCTGCTTTGCAGTTTCCTGCTAAGCCATGCAAATCTGGTGAACTTGGTGCTGTTGTGGCTCAGATGCATCTCAGCATTCTTAGACAGTGGAGAGGATTCTTAAGGAAATTCTCAACACAAAGCTGCCCATCTAGTTTATGATTATATTTTTAAATTATTCTCCTCGCTCTTAAATATTACAGATTTTAAGAGCCATTAGTACTGGGACATGCTTTTTGGCTGAAAGTATTTAGCTGGCTTTTCTGGACCGGCACTTGCAGACTGCAGACACTGAGATCTCAGGGCAGGCCTACACTACGGCTGGGATCGACACTCTGAGATTTATCCACTGGCGGTTGATTTAGAGGGTCTAGTAAAGACCTGCCAAATCGACAGCAGATCGCTCTCCAGTCAAGTCTCTCTCATTGACCCCTTGCAACGTAGACCCCGCAGTAACTCGACCTAAGGTACGCAGTGTAGGTCAACTTACCACGGTAGTGTAGACATAGCCTCACTCAGCTGCAAGAGCAGCTACTTTCCTACTTTGATAGAAACAGACATCATTGTTGGAAGTTGTTTAGATTTGAAATATTACATTTAAACATTTTAATATCCTCAACTGATTCTCAACAATCAGACCTGTTTCTGTTGAAGCAGGCTATGAAATGATGCCAGCAGCTGAAAGTGAGAGATGTCCCTTTAAAATGTCAGCTGCACGTTGTCAGCTGATTCTCAAGTACCAGTTTCAAAACCCACTTACAGAATATAGGGACCATTACTTGAAAATTAAGAGAATAGTTTTAATTAAATGTTGTTTTAAAGAGGTATTTTACAAAATAACTTCAATTGCACAGGAAACCTCTCCTCCATTGGATCAGGGTACTAATAAGGTGTGGCAGCAAACAAGACCAGGAGAGACAGCCTGCAATCGCAGTAGGGAGAATGACCAAGACCTATTTTAAGATATTGTACTTTAAAACTGTGACATTATTAGGAACAGAAGAGCTATTATGAAAGTTTCTAAAATTGTTTGTTTTTCTCTCTCCTTTCACTATTTTCAAATAAGTTTCTTGAAAGTGTTTTGTATACTCCATCTACTGGCTACATTGCAGTAGTTAACAAAAATCTACCTCTACAATGTGCTATTACATACAATCCTCCCAAGGTGGGTGATTCTAGTGTCTAAGCAAACATATTTTGGCAGGGCAAGGACTATTTAACGGGAACTTGTTTTCAAATATTTAATAGAAAACTGAAAACCACAGACAGACATCAAAGAGGAAAAATTCTATACTTGGACTTCGTTTTTGCCATACATTCAAATTACACCTCTACCTCGATACAACATGACCTGATATAACACGAATTCAGATATAACGTGGTAAAGCAGTGCTCCAGGGAGGGCAGGGATCTGCACTCCAGTGGATCAAAGCAAGTTCGATATAATATGGTTTCACCTATAACGTGGTATGATTTTTTGGCTCCCGAGGACAGCGTTATATCGAGGTAGAGGTGTATATCTTCACTTTTTAGGGATAAAGTGCATTTTGCTAAAACATTTTGGGCTTTATATTGTACTTTGTGAAATTTCTATGAAACTTCTTAGATTATTTAAAAGTTGTAAAATGTTTCCCGTTTTAAGTTCTTCAGTTTTCTACCACATATACATTTCCAAAACATTCAACCTTTGAAATGAAATTTTCTAAGTTTTGTCTGCCCAAAGCTTTTTTTTTTTTAAATTAAATAGTTCTTTTTGCAAAACCATTCATCCACTTTTAAGTAATAGGCTAGTGAAAAAATTACTCTTTCTCACTGTGAAAAAATGCAAAGCATGTATTCCGCCTGGACTACAGCAAAACAATCTCAACTTGAAATCTACCATATAAGCAGCAGTCTTCAAATGAGAATAAACTCTAGAATATTTTTTTTTAAAATTACTCCATAATATGTACCTACATAATAGAACTTTTCATTAAATTGTAACTAATATGCAATTTATTTTCAGTGGGATTTTTGCCTGACTTGAGAATTACAGGATTGGGCCCTCAACAACAATTAATCAATTTACAAGCAATATAAAGAATGCAGGGGAAGACATAACAAGATTATGTTTGCTCAATCTAATATTTATTTCATTCTGAAGAAACCAAAAGAATATTAGTATGCAGCCGGAGTCTGTTAACAGCAGAATTATAGCTGTTCAAGAGTCTTTCAATCAGTAACAGAAAAAACTTAAAATACTTCAACAAAAATAGAGAACATTTGCTTGGAATAACAACATATCACCACAAATAAAAGGCACTACTTTGGTGTTGGGTATTTGAATCTCTCCAAGTTTAAGACCTTGTGGTCTTCTTTTACACCATTCACATTCCTATTTAACATCTAAACAAAGGGAATCAAAAGATAATGGAGCTTTATAGGCCTAGATTACCAAATCCAGAAATCAGCAGTAACTGAAAGTTGTTGCCATCATGCGACTTCCTGAAGGCCTATATAAAATAAGACTGTTTTGCAGTCCAGTTAGTGAACAGATATGCACACCACAAGACACATCATCAATATCTGAATCAGTTGGGTCTCCTGTTGGCAAGTCTGAGATTCTCATGATTTAATAGGTATAGAAACCAAACCATACTCTCACCCCTAGATAGAGTGTCTTTCTGCAGAGCAGAAGAAGGAAGTTTGTGCTGAAAATTTCAGTGCTTTCAATCTGCCTCTTTCCCCAAGCACTACATTCACTTTATTTGTGTAAACATTATTTCACATTGCTCCATAATAGTCTCTCCTTCTTCATCCTCACAACTCTAAAAAAAACATACGTATACTAGTCCGTGAAATGCTTACCTCTTAGACAGATAGCACTCAAACATTTTCACGGGACATCTAGCAGGATTTGACGTGTTTTCAATTTGTTCAAACACTGGCTCATCATCTTCATGTTTCCTTTTTCCAGTAGTAATTTTATCTTTAAAAAGGAAAAAACCCATCTAAGCCCAAACTCGAAAACATTTGGTAATTTCATTTGTATACTTAACATATTAGATTAGGGTGAACAAAAGTACAACCCAGAATACTGCAATGCGGTCACTTGCATCTCTAAACTGGAGATGCAGCCCATAGACAGGATTCCAGCATTTGACATGGAGGCTACTTGGATCAAGATGGAACATTTAATGCAGGGACCTTGTAGTAGCTGCAGATCACACATTCATATTAAAGATCCACTAGCTATAGGCAGCTCAGTTTTATGCAAATGAGGTACAGTCCTCAGGCTCTGGAAAGGTGCCAAAGTGGCCCTCAATTGGGCAAAATTTGGATGCCTCTGTAATACTTATTTTGAAACTCATATTAATACCTTCACTATCAGCTCCACATAGCGAAGAAACTTGATATCGAAGACAAGCTTTGCTGTCCATTGTTCGAGGATTTTTTTTCCACTGTCTAAAAACGGTGCCAAAGGAAAGTCTTAAGTGCTGCTCCACTGTTTTCAGGCCAAAATATTTAGTGTTAAAGTAGAACAGTGTATTCAGAAGAGCAAATGGAGAGTGTGATCCTAGCTGTTTTATCCTCCAAAGATAATCTTCTTCAACTCGAGAGAATATTGACCCTTCAAGGGGGGGAAAATGTATTAGAGAAAATACAATGAGGCAAACAACTCACATTTAAAAGAATCAATAACTTCTATTAACTGCAAAAAAATCAGACAAAATGTTCAATATTCAGTGGAAAACTGCCCACATCCCCAAGAGGAGAAATTGAAACCCACAGATTCAGGAAGAGAAAACAGCAATTTCCAAACAAGCAAGTTACACAAGCAACACTTTTTTTGTTAAACTATTTTTACAGGATTCTTAAATTGTCACTCTCATAACTGATGCCATATAAAAAAGTGAAGGTCAGAGAAAGTGACCAACCATGGGTCCTTTCATAAAAAAACACTCATGTTTTTGGGTTGGATTTTTGAGTTTTTTGGCACATGTAAGGGCCCCTGACTGACCCTCTCAATTTTCTGATTGCAGATAGAAGCCTCATCCAGAAAGGACTCCTGTATTACTTTAGGTGGAGGAGTCAGCTAGGGCAGCAGTTGCTACCTAAAGAGGTTACAGCAGACCTAAGATCACTGGAGGAAAAGGAGAAAAGAAAGGTGCACCTGCCTCCTTCTCACAGGTTTGCAGTAGAAAAATTCTAGTGCAACCTGACATCCCACAATCTCAAGAGCAAAGAGAGGAGAGGGGGAGGGAAATAGCTTGTCTCTCCTGGCAGCACTCTGATATAATGGAAGAGAGGGCAGAGGAGACTAGAAATGAATTCCTCTCCTACCTCATATTCCCCTCCCCCCACACACACCCCAAGACACATCACAGGAGATCTGCCCACACCTGCTGAGACTGAGAGATTATGGAGATAGGTGCATCACAGTAACCAAAGTGCCTAACTTCCCAGCCCCACTGAACACCTTACAATGCTCTTCTTACATAACCAAATTCTCTCCCATCTTTTTAGCAGTGGGTTGTTTCTCCTCTTATTCTCAGGGCTGCTCCAGCTTCAAAGGGAGAGTGAGGACCACAAATGCTCCTTCACAGCCCCCAAGAGCTATCTCTCCCATTCCCAGGGTGGGGAACAATGGGGTTTGTTTCACCCCCTATATTCTGAAAAGGACCCAGATACCTTTGGGCAGAGAGGAGGCAGCACAAGTGATGCCGCCTAGGCCTTCTGTTCTCTCTCCTGTTGGGTGAGCATGGCTAGTGTGGGTGTTCCTCCCCTAAACTGTACCAGATGTCTTACAGGAGTGAAGGGATACAGGTCCACCTTTCCCTGTCACTTCCTAAGTTGTCTTAGTGCTGCTACATCTTCTTTGCAGAGCTCTGTTCAGAAGGCTAGCCTCATCCTCGGTAAAGATTGGGGGGAGGGGGAGGAGCAGGGACCAGGTAGGCGAGGTGAATGACACCTACTATTTTATTTATTTGTTTTAATGTTATCAATCACCATCACAAGGCACAAATTATTTGTTTGTGTATATCTGCCTGTTTAAGAGTACAGAACTGTTAACAGAAGACTGTACACAACAAAAAAGAAAATTACCATCTGGAAGTATGCTTGGTTGCCAACTTTTAAGGATTTTATTTAATTCCTGCTCAAATGTCTCGTAGCTTGGATTAATAAATATATTGTCTTTTCGATTGCTTCCATACAAGTACTAAAAACAAGAAAAACAAAGAATATTTACTGTGTTGGGAGAATTAGTGAAAAAACAACGTATGTTATGAGCCGCCATTTCCTTCTCACAAAATAATGAAATTTTCTAATAGTTTAGCAGTTGTAGGCTGGCTATAAAACAAAGTAGTGTAGCATTTAACTCACATAACATGTAATATTGGGTACAACAAAATTAAAGAGAAAAGTATTGGAGAAAATATTAAAGATAAAAATATTGGTTTAATTAGAAGCCTAATTCACATCAATGAAAAGATTTTTTTAAAAAATCTCTAGAAAACAAAGTATTTAGTTATGGCACCAACACTTATTTTTCATTTCCAGCTAAGTCTTCAGAGTAGATACATTTTTAGCAGGAGTACGTTTTAAATGTAAAGTGTGATTATTGACAACAATACAAATGACAGAATTACCTTAACTTCTAATACAGAGCAAAGAAAAATATTTACTCATGGTAAAGATATGCAGCATTACACGAAATGCTTGTTACCTCGGCATTACAAGAAAGCCTGGGAAACAAGCAGGGAGAAAACAAGGTTACTCACCTTAGTAACTGTTGTTCTTCGAGATGTGTTGCTCATATCCATTCTAGTTAGGTGTGTGCACGCCACGTGCACAACCGTCGGAGAAACTTTTACCCTAGCAACACTCAGCGGGTCGGCTGGGCGCCCCCTGGAGTGGTCAGAGTCCCCCAGACGGCGGCCAGACCCGGGCAGTGTGAGTGCCACTGAAAATCAGCCCTCAACGCTGCCGCAGGTTGTTCTCTCCCCTCTAGATCCAAGAATCCTCCTTTGGAACCTCTTTTCAGGTAGTGAAGCGATGCTATCACACATCTCCCCCTCATTTTTCTCTCTGCCAGACTAAACAATCCCAGTTCCTCAGCCTCTCCTCGTATTGTCTGTAGCCCTCCAGCCCCCTAATCATTTTGTTGACCCGATCGCTGGAACCTCTTTGCAATTTTCCACACCTTCCTTGTAGTGTGAGGTCCAAACTGCCGACACACTACTCCAGATGAGCGCATCATAGTTGATCGAATTTATCGCAGCTGGGTAATATACACTATCCCTTCTGGATACTGGGCAATGCCTCTCTACTTATACAGTTAAATGCCATTAGCTTCCTTGGCAAACGCGGACACGTCGACTCAACAGCTCTCGATCCACCTGTCAACCCTAGGTCCTTCTACTAGCAGAACTTGCCCTAGCCCTTGCGTCCCAAAAAAAAAAAAAAAAAAAAAAAAAAGAAATAGCAGCTGCATGGGATTCCTATCTGTCTAAGTGCGGACTCTTGCAGCTTGCCCGGTTGTTGAATCCTCATCAGATGCCATTTGGCCATCCTCTAATTGTTAAGGTCCCTTCTGTATCCATATCCCTAACCCTCCAGCTGTATTCCACTCCTCCCCAGTTTAGTTCATCAGCAAACTTGCCCTGGAGGCGTGCCAGTCCACATCATCCTCCAGCTCATTATTGAAGAAATTGAACAAAATAATCTGGCCTGTTTAACTAGACATGCGAGCCATTGATACTATAAACCGTTGAGCCGATGCATTTAGCCAGTTTCTATACCACTTATAGTTCATTCATCCAGCCATATTTCACTTTACATTGCTCGTAAGAATACTCTAGCGAAACCGTAATCAACAAGCTTTGCTAATAGTCAAATAACAACAGTCACTGCTCTTTCCCCGTCTTAATGCCACAGAGCCCAGTTAGCTCATCATAGAAAGGCGTAGTTGAGAGTCAGCATATTGCCGCTGTGGATGACCATGCATGACTTTCTATCTGATCACTTTTCCTCTCCGTCTAGTGCTTCAGAATTGATTTCCTGCAGGACCTGCCTCCATGATTTTCCAGGGACGGCATTGGGTGAGGCTGACTCGCCTGTAGTTCCCCAGAATCCTCCTCTTCCCATTTTTAAAGATGGCACTACATTAGGCTTTTTCCAGTCATCCAGAGGACCTCCCCGATCACCAATGAGTTTTCGAAAAATATGACCAGTCGCTCTGCAATACACCGATCAGCACACTTCTTTAGCACCCTTGGATTTGCGAGTCGCATCCGGCCCCCATGGACTGTGCCTATTCCGCTTTCTTAAAAATAGTCTTTGACCGATTTCTTTCTCCAGAAGCTAAAGATGGTCACCTCCTCCCCATACTGCTGCGCTCCGGTGCAGTAGTCTGGGAGCTGACCTTGTTCGTGAAGACAAAGGCAAAAGCATTGAGTACGATTAGCTTTTTTCCACATCCCTCTGTCACTGGCGTTGCCTCTCCCATTCAGTAAGGGGCCCTACTTTCCTTGACACCTTCTTGGTGCTAACATTCCTGGAAACCCTTGTTACTCTTAACATCCCTGGTAAGCTGTCAACTCCAAGTGTTGATTAGCCTTCCTGAGTTTCACTCCTGCCACTGCCTGCAGCAAAATTTCTTATACTGCCTCCTGCAATTGTCCATCATCCGACTCTTGAACGCTGCTTTTTTGTGTTTTAAGATCCAGCCAACTTATTTCACGTATACCCAGCTCCGGTGCCTGCCAATATTTAGCTGCTTCTTTCTACGCAATCAGGCGATGGTTTGCTCTTCCTGCCAACCTCAAATAAGGATTCTATTGAAAATACAGCCAGCTCTCCTGGCTTTTCCCCCTCATGTTGTTCTTCCGCGGGCGATCCTGCCGACCATCGTTTCGCTGAGGGAGTTCGAATTTGCGTTTTCTGATAGTCCAGGGCCCCACGAGGGCCGCTCGCAGTCCGCGCCCCCGTTTCTGCTGCGCTCCTTTCTTCTGTGTCAGGATTATCACGACTCAAACCATCTCATGCGTCACTGCCTCCCAGGTTTTCATCCACTTTTGCTTCCTTACTAATCTCGCCTGTTTGTGAGCAGCAGCGTCGAAAGAAGAGCCCTGCCCCAGCTGTTCCTCCCCTACCTGTTTTTTTTACACCAGGGAACTTTCCCTCATCTTTCCAAAAACTTCTTGGAATTGTCTGCTGTAAATACTGCTATTGCTCTCCAGCAGATATCGGGCTGGTGATTAGCTCCCACAATGAGAACCAGGGCCTCTGCTAGCATCTAGTAACATTCTGTTAATTGGCTTAAAGAAAGCCTCTTATACCTCATGCCCCCTGCGTTTGGTGGTTTATAGCCAAGCTCCACCACCGCACATCACCCTTGTTGTTTTCCTCAAACTTCTAAACTTAAATCTCAGAGAGACTTCAGCGTTTCTGCAGTTTCCATTACTGAAGCTCTATCTGGAGCTTCATACTGACTAGTCTTTATGTACATGCAACTCCACCTTTTTGCCCTGCTGTCCTCTTCCTCGAACATTGATCATCGTATCACTCAGCTACTCCAGTATGTGATAGTAATTCCACCCAGTTCTCTGGCTTTTCGTAATCACATCATTTCCATGACTGTGCTAGCAACTTGTCAGTTCTTCTGGTCGCGTTGATTCTCATTATCCAGTCCCAGTTAGTGTCGTGGCAGCGCTGCATGCACAGCCCCGCGAGAACTTTACCCTGAGCAGACACTCACAGTGGTCTGGGCGCCCCTGGAGGGCCGCCACGCAGGCGCACGCTAATCCCCAGCGTCGGCCCCCTGTCAGGATCCTCGTACCGCGCAGTCTCATCGAACAGTCGGCTAGAGTAGTTTCCATCGAATCATCCTCTTTATTGCATCCCTAGCTAGAGTACCTCGCTTGGCCCATTCGTTGTTCCATTTGTTACAGTAGTGTCATGTTTACAACTCATCGTTAATGGGCTTGATCTTTTATGTTTATATTTAGTGTTAATCATTAACAGTTAGTTAAAGTTGTTAGAGTGTATTTGTTCAGCTAAATAGTTTTGCGGGGTGCTGGGCTCTTCCCCCTACCGCGATTCCCGGTACCAGTACCATGCTCGGCTCCCCGCGGGCTTAAGACCAGTGTGTCGGCCTGCAATTAGGCCAGGAATGCCGACAGGAGATCCCCCGATCCTGTTCTTAAGTGCCTGGGATCGCACTTAGTTCTTCTAAGTGCCCCATTTTGCAAGGCATTAAGCGCGCACGAAGAAGGAAGCAGGCCTAGACTCCGGCAGCTCTGTATGGAAGGCGCTATTAGCCACCTCGCCGGCACCGAGTACTAGCCAGCAAGTGCGTGTTGCCGCCCCCTCGGCACCGAGCAATGGTCAGCCATCCGCGAAGGCTCCTCGGCGCCGTGGCCGCAGCCGACGCCCAAAGGAACCCCACGCCAGCTCCCTCTCTCTGCAGGGTCAAAGTCGGCCTAAGCCCATCGGACGGGCTCCTCACGCCAAGCACCGCAAGGCAGAGACTGACACCAAGCGAGCGACCGCGGAACTGGCCCCGTTGACTCAGCCCAGATGGCTGTCGGTCCGGCGCCTGCAAGCTCCCCGGAGACACCCGCCGACTGACGTTGAGCTAAACCTTGCACTTCGACGCCGGAGACTTTTTCAGCCGCGCAAGAGACCTCATGCTCCGACGGACCCGGCACTGCCCGTCCCTCGGCACCGCTGGTCCGTGCCGACTCTCTCAAGAGACAAGCCGCCTCTTACACAGCCACCTCTGTCACCGCTCGGATGGCCCCGCGCTCGAGGTCCCGCCGCTCCCAACCACACAAAACCGACAGCCTCCACAATCTCGGCGCGTCTCTCCCGCCTCCCGCACAGCGTAGGCTTCGCTGGCACTGCCCTCACCATGACAGACCGGCTCCGTCTCTCGTCCCCGCTTTATTAGCCATTTCTCCTGCATTGCCGGCACCGGGTCAAGTCCCGCGCACCGCTAATCTGACCGTCGTTCACGGAGCCATCTAGCCATAAGCGGCTCTTCGACTGGTCGACCCGGTCGCCTCCCGCCGCACAGAGCAGCGCAGTCCGTCGGGGCTCGCGCCCTCACGGGTATGATACCCATACGGCTCCGGCGCCCCTAAGCCCAGAGCTGCTGATCCTATTGGCCCTTGGCGTGCCCACATTTGTGGCTATCCCTTTCACGTGGCCGGCCAGGTCAGGCAGTCGGCTCTGCAGGCCTACCCTTACAGTCGCGCTAGTTACTATAGCAGAGGCGGACATTCGAGATACTGACATGGCCGCTGGGAACTAGTTTCAAGATGCACACGTATCCCGGGGTGCAGCGACACAGCAGCAATGGCCCCTATTGAGACCCCCTGGGCTATACCATCAGAAGTCCCGAGAGTGCCCCTCCCCCTGGTCCGGCACACTACTCTTCCTGTCGGAGGGCGACAGGCGCGTGGAAGCCACCGTATCCTGCCCTTCGCCGCAAGAGTCATTTGAGCCATGTCTCCATCCTCCAGACTCGGAGCATCATCAGAGCCCATAGGACCGCCACAGGAGCCACAGTAGCCGATTCAGGACCCACTCGTTGCCGGATATCCTACCTCCTCTTCCCCGGTAGATGAGGCCGTGGCAGGTCCTCTTTCTTCAGGGCGAAGGCCCGCGCCAACTGATCGTGAGCAGCCCCCCAGGACTTTCGCTGCGTGTAGCTCTCACATCACCTCCTGGCTTAGAGGAAGTAACCGCAGAGTGGCGGACGACGCCAAGTGTTCAGCAATCTGGCCGTGCTGACACCCCGGCAGTTGGCCCCCTTGCTCCATTTTATCAAGACCATCCAGGCTGCTTACTGATACCGTGCCTGCGCAGACTGCCAGCTTGATTCCTGCCATGCGCTTGCCTAAATAAACGAGGTGGCAGGAGATTGGGTACTATAGTACCCTCCCCGGGTGCGAACACTTGTACGTTCACCCTCTCCCTCCTTATTTTAGTAGCTCAATCTGTTCAATGACAGGCGACGCCGCTGAAGACGGCCACAGCGCGCTGCTCCGAAATCAAAGAGGCTAGGACGAATGACCCGCTTAGGCCGGTAAGGTGTACTCGGCAAGGTGCTTGCAGCTGCCAGTGGCTAACCAGCCGGCTCTGTTGAGCGCTACACTTTACACCTGGCGGAGGTTGGCGTTACTGAGTTGCTGCCCCGGCTCGCGCCAAGGAGTTCGCAGCTTTTGTGGAGGAGCAAAAGAGTTGGCAGGAGCTTTCCCTCCAGCCTTCATTGACGCGGCCGCTTCGGCTGCCTGGATTGTAGCCTCAGGTATCACAGAGGCGATTCCTGGCTCCAGGCCTGCGCAACTGCCAGCCTGCAGTCGCACCCTACAAGACTCTTGAGGGCGTTCTCGGGACAAACGGCCTGGGTCGAAGCTAAAAGAACGGCGTGGATGGTCCCCGGGATGAACAGCCGTGACAACGTATGGCACTTTAGGCCCACCCTGCCTCTTTCGCCTCGAACCGCGGCATTGAATCAAGCGAGGGCGAGGTGGGCGCAGGCCGGTGCTGGCCCATGCGGCGTCAAGTCCTCTAGGCCCCACCCGGCCAAGGGCAATTTTTGAGTACGCCGGGACGTCTCCAGACTCAGTCAGGATCCATTTCCCCCTTTCCACCTCTCTCTTCCTCTCGGCGTGGTCACATCTTATATACCGACCAGGTGCGTGTACGCACGGTGAAGAAGGATAACCATCAGTTGCTTCTTCCCGCCTTCCACTCCCCTTTCCCGGCCCTCTTCAAGGGACCCCTCTCACGAGCAATCCTCTTGGCCCTTGATGGTGCAATCATCTCCTCATGCAGGGACCATAGAGGACAGTTCGCTTATCCAGAGGGGGGGAAGGATTTTACGTCCCGCTATTTCTCATCCCTCAAGTCAAAGGGGAGGCTCGACCTATTTCGATTGCGGGATCAACAAGTGGCTACGCAGTATGCAGTTCCGCATTGAGCTCCCTGCGGAACTATTATCCCGTCCTTGATCTGGAACTGGTACGCCGCCCTCGACATGAAGGATGCGTACTTCCACATAGCGATCTTCCCCCCGCACCAGGAGGTCTATCCGCGTTCCATCAACAACACCACTTTCACTTCGCCTGTCCATCCCCTTTGCTGTCTACGGCCCAAGGGTCTTTACAAAATGCATGGCAGTTGTCTGGCCGCCACCTTCGCAGGCAACATGTTCACGTCTACCGATATCTGCAGATGACTGGCTCATCAAAGGGCCTCGCAAACCAAGTCCGTCATCACGTTTTCCTTGATCGGACCTCTTCGGCGCTTGGGCCTCTCTCAATGCGGAGCAGTCCACTCTCATATTCCAACAGAGACTGGACTTGCTGGAGCGACCTGGATCTCCTTCGCCATACTAATTAGCAAGCCCGTTCCTGGCGATCACTCACTCATACCGGCGTTGCAAGCACTCATCTAACCTCAGCTCCCACCTTTCGCTCTTCTGACATCTGGCTGCATGACTTATGTCGACAGTACACAGGCTCGCATGCGGCCCTTTCAGACGTGGCTCCAACTCGGTCTTCGCCGCGCAGGGACTCCTGAGTGTGCTCACGATCCGCTCCAGCGTCCCTACGCTCCCTCGACTGTGGTTGAGCGTCTCTCGGTTTGTGCGGGCCTGGATGCATTTCATCCGCAGAACCATCACTTAACCTTACGACAGACGCGTCCATCTGGCTGGGACCCATCGTAGGTCGCTTGCGACAGGCCTGTTGGTCAGCCGCGAGCTCAACTATATCAACGGCTGAGAGCTGTTGTTAGGCTGCCAGACATTCACGCACTACTTGATGCCGTATGTGTCTCCGTCTTATTACGGACAACCAACGGCCATGATATTCACAAGCAGGGAGGGAAACCGTTGTTCCCTTGTGGTCTGGAGGTATGTTCAACTGTCGGGGAACTTCTGCAGTAGCCTCCGGGTGGACTGGGGATACCTTACTCAGGAGTACGAGAACAAAACCTGGAGCGGTATCGAGCTGGCAGTCCTTCCTCTGCACGAGTAGTGATCCGGCGGACATCAGTTATCGTCTTCCAGAGGTGGGGTGGTTTACCCCTCGGTAGACCTCTTTGCCTCCCATCGACAGGAAGTCCAGGAGTTCTGCTCTTCAGGGCCTGCTCCCCGGATCGCTGACGACGCATTGCCTGCCTTGCGCGTGGACCAGCTGCTGCTTTATGCCTTCCCTCCGTTCCCTTGGTGCACGGGCCTGCTCAGCTCTCAGGGACACTGTGCGGCATCTTTTCTTGATCGGCTGCGTGGCCCAGGCAATCCTGGTAAACCATGCTCCATGATCTGTTGGTAGCCGCTCCGTTCCCTCCCTGGTGTCCTACCTGATCACACAGGACCGGGAGACTTTGTCACCCAGACCTGCGATCCTCCACCTCACGGTGGCTCTGCATGGTGAACGCTGCGAGTTGCGCTGTTCCAATTCGGTGCAGCGCATCCTCACTTGCAAGTAGCAGGAAGCTTTCACCCGCCGGACTTGTGGCCAAAATGGACGCGCTTCCGCCTGGTGCGCATCGCACGATGCTTCTCTTACAGGCGTCAATCCGACAATCCTTGAATACTCTTTGGCCCTTAAGCAGGAGGGACCTGGCGATTCCTAGCCTTAAGGAGACCTGGCCGACTATCCACCTTCATCGGGGAGGGTGAGGTTACTTCGTGTTTTTCACCCAGTACTCTCTCACTTCATGAAGGCATGGAGCGTAATTATCCCCTACCGCTCGTTACGCCAGCCCTCTCCTGGCCTCGTAAACTTGGTCCTCACGGCGTTGTTGTTGACCCCCTTTGAGCGCCGCTTGCGACTTGTTCGTTCTTCTACCTTCGTGGAAGACTGTGTTCTGGTGGCGATACTCATTCAGCAGAGTCTCGGAGATCAGAGCGCTCCCCCCCTGTGGACCCTCGATCATGTCTTCAAAGACAGGTACAATCGACCTCATCAGGGGATTTTCAGCTAAGGTGGTGTTGCCTTCCATATAGCCAGGACATCTCTTCTCCCGGGTTCTTCGCGAAGCCTCATGCTTCCGGCGGGCAAGCTAGCTACGCACCTTGGATGTGCCGCAGAGCGCTAGCTTCCTCATGTGTAAAGGACCAAGCCCTCCGAAGTCTCCCAGCTCTTTGCTGGCCGATGGGAGATGAAGGGTCTACCAGTCTCTCCAGAGAATTTCCTCTTGGGTCATGGCCTGTATTTGCCGTGCTACGCGCTAGCTCATGATTCCCGTCGGTTGCCTTACGCGCTTCCACAGGGCAAGCTCCTCAGCGGCCCTTCTGTCGCCGTGGCCCATCCAAGAGATTGCGGGCTGCCGCCCTGTTCGCTCCTACTTGTGCCTCACACCTATCGTTTGTTACAACA
>NC_133769.1:333945573-334051174 GCF_003597395.2 Chelonoidis abingdonii
CATTTTAATTTAATTTTAAAAATCTTATTTACTTTACATACAACAATAGTTTAGTTATATATTATAAACTTATAGAAAGAGACCTTCTAAAAACATTAAAATGTATTACTGGCACGTGAAACCTTAAATTAAAGTGAATAAATGAAAACTCGGCACATCACCTCTGAAAGGTTGCCGACGCCTACCTAGACTTTTCTCAGTGGTACCAGATGACAGAACAAGGGGTAATGGTCTCAAGTTGTAGTGGGGGAAATTTACGTTGGATATTAGGAAAAACTTTTTCACTATGAGGGTGGTGAAGAACTGGAATGGGTTACCTAGGGTGGTGGTGGAATCTCCATCCTTAGAGGTTTTTAAGGTCAGGCTTGACAAAGCCCTGGCTGGGATGATTTAGTTGCAGACTGGTCCTGCTTTGAGCAGGGGGTTGGACTAGATGACCTCCTGAGGTCCCTTCCAACCCTGATATTCTATGATTCTAAAACTGCAAGGCGCCTGAATATTCTGCAGTCTAATGTCTAATTATCTTAATCCTCTTGATCTTACAGACAGAAGTGGTTGCTCTTTTGAACACTGACCAACAATTAATTATGAGGGCTATACTAGTATTAGACATTATCCTCTCTGGAGACATTTCTAAGAAATAGAGTATTGGCTTCTTAAAACTTCCACTTCAATATTATCTTAGTGAAAACAAGCCTGTTGCTAGTGAATACAATAAAACATGTGCTCACTTCTGGAAATGTCTTCTATTTCTGTACACATCCTTGAAATAACATTAAAAACAGCACTCATTTGTATTAAGCAGAAGTTCAGCATATCTTGACTACCTTATCTTTGCACTTAGTTTTATAATAAGGAAAAATGAATCTGTACACTTTCTTTGAAGTCTTAAGTTTCTGAATACACAGTACGTTAGTTCAGAGAATTGATCTGGAATGGATACAGCTACAAAAATGCTTTCCTGAAAACTTAAAACCATTACAAATATTTTCAGTGCTGCAGATATGCAATTCTGAATGTATTACAATTCTAAATCAGATAATGCAACAAGTCTGTATAAGAAATCTCAAGAGGATCCCTCCACTTATTTTTTTACCCTTGTTTTGGTTAACACATTTACCTGGTCTTGAACCTATTGATGCTTTTTTCCAAGTGTCCTTTTAAAAAAAATATTCTTATGTTTTCAAAATATATCAATGTCAGAAAAACTAACACAAATAAGGTTTTCTACACAACCCCCGTTATGCTAAAAGCCTATATCTAACAGAGAATAAGGCTCATCACAGCAACACTATCTAGTCCCAACAACTATGGTAATTCTATTGGGGGAGAAGAAATGTTTTCTGTCCTTCCCTCCGCCTTCCCCAATAATCTGTTGGACAGAATTAGTACAAGTTACTAAAACACTGCTGATTATATTTAGACACATGGGAATTCCCACTGTATCTGAATGAAGGCTTAACACTGTTCTTAATTCATTAGGTTTTTTTTTGCCTGCTTTGATAATTTCTCAGCTTTCTTCCTCAATATAAGTGTTACTCTTTTGATCTGAAAAGAGCATACACTTCTTGTAAAATTTGTTGCAATCTTAAATTTTCCATAATATACTGATCTCTTAATTTAGTTTTCCTCCACAGAGTACTTATCTGGTTTATTTGAATATACAAGTCTGAGGGTTTTTTTCATATTAATTTTATTACTAGCAAAATCCTTTAACAACTCATATCTGACATAAGCCTTCCTAGCTTATCAAAGCCACTTCTGATTAAGTCCTTTAACAGTTTTCCTGGAAGTTATATTTATTCTCCATTCCATGGATTCCAGTCTAGGATTCTCTGCTGAGAGGAAGGGATGTAACGACCTAAGAAGTGAGCTGGGTTTCGTTTCACATAGGGACAATGGGATCAAATTTAGTACATTGTCACTTAAAAATATTCTCAGTGCTAGGCCCTACGATAAAGTCTGAACCTGTTTCTCCTTCTAGGGAAGGTGGAAAGGCACTTGAGGATACTTCCTTAAAATGCACAAAATCTGGGATTAATAAGATGTGTACTTGCTGTCACCCTGACTGCTCGTGTGTGTATATCATCTAATTCCCAACTCATTTTTGTCTTTGTGGACTCTAAACTCTTCAGTGCAGAGACCATGTCTTCCTATGTATTTGAACAGCATCCAGCACAACTCGGCCCTAAATTGCACTGGGATCTATGGGCACTATCCCAATTGAAATAGGAAACACAAATACAGACAATAGCTGCAATGGCATGATCAATAAAGAATGCTACTCCAATGTCACAATATATTATTTTTGTATTAGGGTTCCTGATATTCATATCCATGCAAGACAAATCATTTACTATAAATTTAAAATTAAATATATGCCTAATATTTGCAACAGAAAAATAGGCAGGGTAGAGGAGATAAAAGAACCATTTGGAGAGAGTACAACTATTGGGAGAGCACTGTTTTATAAGCAGATGGCTTATTTTTTCAGTACTGTATATCTGATTTTTTAAAAAATTTAATAATAAGTTCTGATGTCAGAGTGATAGAAGATCATACAAGGACAATGGTGGAAAGCTACCTGAGATTAAACTACATTTTCTTTAAAATGTTGTCTATTTTCCCAAATAAAGGATGATATCTCTTCCTCATGGTTGATATCTGGAAAGTTATCAGCTAGCTCTCACTAGAAACTAAATAGTTGGAGAAGAATTTCTTAAAATATTTTTGATTGTTTAAGGGATTCGTTATTTGATTCCAGTCCCTTCCCTTACCAATAAGAAAGATTAGCTAGGGTAATAGCTGGTTAAAGAAGAGCTGGTGCTCTATATTAGACACACATAAAAATGATGTTGGACTGACTGAAATTTTCAGCCTTATCGTTTTCAGCTTGGAATTTAGAATGTTTATTCTACAGACTGCTTTCTGCACCACAAACAGAAAATAAAATTGAGATGCCCCTCTCCTTCTTTATTTAAGAATCTAATGGTCTTTTATTGTCTTCATCTGCAATGAAATTATAGTGGCTCTTTTCTGATCTGAAGTATTTTAGATCACTTTAGTAGTATTTTAAATCACTTTGTGTAACTATTAAACCTTTTTACATTCCACAAAATAAGGCAGGCTAGTAGTGCTCAGTATTCAGCAAAGGCAGCCCTGCCCAATAAGCATTCCACCACACAGCTGTCCCTTCCATCCACTAATGAATAAATTAGTCATCATTATCAATGTTGCTTCCAGAGTTTGTGAAAATTCTCATTTTCTGTGTAGATACAGTTAACTGTTTCACTCTGCTTTATCATTAAATCTTAGGCAATCCACACAAATTGCAACATTTGAAAAAAATTTTTGTCAGACACAAGTGAATATAAGGCAACTCATTCCTTACCTTCATTAGCACAAGGTTTAAAAGTATCAAGTTGTACCACCTTTTTTTCAAATTTCCAGATGTATTTGCTGTTCATCATCAAAACACATACCTTTCCATTATGTAATTTATATGCTCTCTCTGCATTCCAAATTAACACAGCTCCTATATTCATAATGCCTCCCAGTCACTTATCAACCAATAAATCCACATTTTCTTATCCCCATTCTTTTATTAAAGCATATATCAGAGTCAAATCATCAGCTCTATAGTCTACTGCATCTTCTAGATTACTAACCTCCTGAATCCCAAGACAAAGATAATAGATGCTGTCAGGTGTATAGTTCTCTCCATTCGGTCTTCGAATTTCGTTGACAAAACGTGCTAAGCCATAGTTTAGCTCAGCTACAGTATGCGATAGCAGATCTTCCTTTAATTTCACAGACTTTGCTGTAAAATAAAGATAAAACGAATATAACATTACACAACAACATTAACATTACTTGCTATGGGAGAGGAAACAGTTTAGATCAGAGGTTCCCAACCTTTTTCTTTCTGAGGCCCCCCAACACACTATAAAAACTCCATGGCCCATCTGTGCCACAATAACTGGTTTGCTGCATATAAAAACCAGGGCCAGCATTAGGGGGTGGCAAGCAAGGCAACTGCCTGGGGCCCCATGCCATGGGGCTCCCACAAATTACATTGCTCAGGCTTCCGCTTCAACTCCGAGTGCCGGGACTCAGGGACCTGGGCTTCAGCCCCATACCATGGGGCTTCAGCTTTTTGCCCTGGGCCCGAGGGAGTATAATGCTGGCCCTGCTTGGAGGCCCCCCTGAAACCTGTTCGAGGCCCCGTAGGGGGCCCTGGACCCCTGGTTGAGAACTACTGGTTTAGACATTCTCTGCACAGATTAATAAGTGAGTGCCAGTGTTGCACCTGATATATTTGACCTAAATTACACAGCAAAGCCACCAGATTCAAGGCTATGTTAATTGACTACACTGCACTGTACCATGATGGGAAGATTATCACACACTGAGGAGAATTTACTGTCATTCCAGGCTGAGGAAAAGGTTGAGGAACACAATAGCCAAGGTATTAATTCAAATACAGGGAGTTGGGGAGGGAGGTTTCAGAAAGAATGGCTGCATTTTTGGTGTATATGGCTGTGCTAAGGCACATGAGAGACTAGCAGAAGAGAAGAGGAGATTAGTGGCCCCATGGGCCACGGTAAATGCTGATACCAGAAGAGCCTTGGAGGAAGCCTTGCACTCCACAGCTCCGAAGCTCACTTGAGCAGAGCCCCACAAACAGAGGTTAGGAGCTCTGCACTGCCAACTCGGTCCCCCAGCTGAAGACCTCTTAAGATGTGAGCTCTGGGGCTGGCTATGAGATAAGGAGAACCAGGGGGCTGCTAGAAAACCAAGGGGCCACAATAAAATGCTGACAACTAGGGTGGTCAATCCTGTTTCACGCCAGGAGCACAAGACCCAGGACTCAGAATCTAGTGCAGAAGGTATCTTTAGGAAAAGCCATGTTTGTGGGAACTTGGAAAAAGAGTTAAGCAGCCATTTTCAGAAATAAATAATTCTGTTGTACACAGGGTTTGATTAAAACTTGAAAACAGTAGTTAATATTTTACATTAAGAATTAGTTTATAAAGGGTGAAGAGTTCATGAAAATACAAAAGTTCTTATAAAAAATAAAAATGAATTACAAATATGTGGGCAATACTTACTTGATTTCAGTTCCTCTAATACTGGTAGATCTTCATCTCGACTCCTAGTTTTTACCCAGTGTTTCCACGCATTTACACCATATGCATATTTGAAAGGAAAACTACACTCTGAATTCTCGGAGCTATCATCATGAGACTGGTATTCTGACACTGCTTTTCTCTTCACTCCCTGTAATTGAAATAAATCTGTAAATATTACTGCTTATTAAACTGATCTAACTTACAGTCATTACCCTTATCTAAAAACATAGAAACTAAGCAAACTATAACGAACTGTCAGCCACATTTTGAATTATAAAACGCAAATAACAATATTTGTTTCATTCAACTACAATCAGTATGTGGGTCCTTATACTGAAGACACTTGCAAAAACAGTTCTACCTGTGCTGACTCTGATACTTCTAAGGGACTTAAAGTGGTATCTCAGAGGAAGTTAGATGGACTTTTTTTATTATAAAGAAAGTGTTACATTAGTGAATCACACTAAGAAACACACACTCCTGGTACCACAGTTCACAGAGTAAGATTATAGATTAATTTTCAAGTCCTCATTTTGCAAATATGCAAATCAGGAAGTTAGAGGTGCAACTAAAAGCTGAGTCCATCATTCATTTTTCAAACCACACCCAAAAACAGAGAGGCTGGACCTGACCCCTTTTGAAAATATACTAACTACTGAAAGACAAATTCCAG
Organism: Chelonoidis abingdonii; assembly: GCF_003597395.2. Taxonomy (NCBI): domain Eukaryota; kingdom Metazoa; phylum Chordata; order Testudines; family Testudinidae; genus Chelonoidis; species Chelonoidis abingdonii. The sequence continues at coordinate 333,951,379 of NC_133769.1, forward strand.
CTTGTGCAGGACCCACATTTAAATTTAGAAAGCAAAATATAAAGGTTTCAGAAACCCTAATATTAATAGAATTTTCTTCATCATTTAAAAAAATGCTATGAAACAGTCTGCTAGTCTTCAGTTTGTGCTAGTGCCTGTGTGCCACAAGGGGAAACTGGAAACAAACAGACTATGAACAAAATAATCTGGCCAATCTATTTTCAGTGCCTAAACTGAGTGAAGTGCAAAAACGGATATGAAGAGCATAAACAATGAAAGCCAATGATCAGGATGTTATTAGTAGCATACATGTAAGGACATTTCTTTAGGAGTATTTATTAATGTTACACACACTGTTTCACTTATTTTGCACACTAAGAGTAGGATTGCCAGATAAGGTAGTGCATCTTTATTAAACTTATGGACTTAGAGAAAAGGATGCCAAATCTTACATGGTTAGAAGTCTGAGGATTTTCCTTCTGTAGACTGGCGTATATGACACCTTTCCCCATAAAAGGAAGCTGGTGCTATTACTTTAGTAATGTTTTTGCAATATTCTTCCAAATCTCTCCCTCCAAAAAGTGGATTTAATGATCATAATGCATTTCCCTATTCTCACCCCCCAAAAATGTCTCATTTTATAGCTTTTCTATACTGACAGGTATAGGCATGGAACAATTCTGAGGTATCACCCCAAAATCTCTAGGACGGGAGTAAAAACATGTGACAGTGCATCTATAGCAGGGGTCGGCAACCTTTCAGAAGTGGTGTGCCGAGTCTTCATTTATTCACTCTAAGTTAAGGTTTCGCGTGCCAGTAATACATTTTAACGTTTTTTAGAAGGTCTCGCTCTATAAATCTATATATTATATAACTGAACTAGTGTTGTATTGTAAAACAAACAAGGTTCTCAAAATGTTTAAGAAGCTTCATTTAAAATGAAATTAAAATGTTGATCTTACACCGCCGGCCTGCTCAGCCCGCTGCTGCTCTGGGGTTCTGTTCACTTAGGCCGGCAGTGGGCTGAGTGAGGCCTGTGGCCAGGACCCCGGCTGGCAAGGGTCCATCAGCCACAACCCCGGACCAGCAGCAGACTGTGCGGGGCCGGCAGCCAGGACCCAGAGGGCTGGGGGCGGGCTGGGGGCAGGGCAGAGGGGGGGTTAGGTATGGGGGGGGATGAAGGAGTCAAGCAGAGGGCTGGGTGTGTATGAGGGAGGTACAGGGTACAGGGCTCGGTACAGGGGTCTGGGGGTGGGGTGCAGGGCTCAGGGCAGACAGCGTGCGTGGTGTGTGCGCACGCGCGTGGGGGAGGGGTCAGGGCGCGTGGGGGAGGGGTCAGGGCGCGTGCCCCCCTAAGAACTCCCAACCCCACTGCTCCTTGTCCCCTGACTACCCCCTCCTGGGACCCCTGCCCCCAACTGCCCCCCAGGACCCCACCCTCAATCTAAGCCTCCCTGTTCCTTGTCCCCAGACTGGACCCTACCCCCTACCTGTTCTCTGACTGCCCCGACACTTATCCACACCTCCATCCCCAAATAGACCACCAGGACTCCCATGCCCCATCCAACCGCTCCCCGCCCCTTGACAGAACCCCCAGAACTCCCAACCCGTCCAACCCCCGCCCCACTGCTGCCTGTCCCAACCCCTCTCCAAATCCCTGCCTCCTGACAGGACCCCCAGAACTCCCAACTCATACAACCCCCCCAGCTCCTTGTCCCCTGACCACCCCCTCCAGAGACCCCCCACCCTAACTGCCCGCCCCCAGACCCTCCTTGCTCCCAGTCCCCTGACTGCCCTGACCCCTATCCACCCACTGCCCCCTCACAAACCCCGGGACTTCTGCCCCATCCAACCCCCCCTGCTCCCTGACTGCCCCCTCCAGAGACTCCCGCCCCTAACCACCCCACCCCAGGATTCCACCCTCCCATCCAACCCACCCTGTTCCCTGTCCCCTGACTGCCCCCACCCCTTATCCAAGACCCCCAGCCCTGGGCCCTTTACCTTGAGGCTCCACGCAGAGCCAGACACGCTGCCCCGCGGGAGAGCACAGCCTCGGCCCTCAGAGCGCTGCATGCGGCGGCAACATGGCTCCAGTTCAGCAGGGAGCGTGTCTGCCTCCCCGCGGAGCCAAACGCTGCCCCACTGGAGCGCGCAGGGCGGCATGGCTCCAGGGGAGGGGGGAGCATGTCTGCCTTCCCGTGGAGCCAAATGCTGCCCCGCAGGAGCGCGCAGCCCCAACCCCCAGAGCACTGCGCGCGGCAGCAGAACTCCAGGTGAGGGGAGAAGGCGGGAGGAGGGGCCGGCAGCTTGCTGCGCTCGGCCCAGCGCTCCGGCCTGGGAGCATGGACCCTGCGGCTTGCCGTGCCACACGGCTATGCTTCTGCTCCCTGCCCCCGCAAGGGGAGCAGAGGGCAGAAGACAGCGGGCCGGGCCGGGCAGGATTTTTAATGGCATGCTGGAGTCCTGGCAGGCTCCAGAGTGCCATTAAAAATTGGCTCGCGTGCCATATTTGGCACGCTTGCCATAGGTTGCCGACCCATGATCTATAGAATAGGTCAAAGAACAGCATCAATAACAGTGACTATTTGCCTGGCAATCAAAGTGTGTGCCATATTTAAGGCTGCTCAGAAAAGAAGTTGTCACTCACCTTGCGCAGGAACGATTGTTCTTCGAGATGTGTCCCCCTCTGGGTGCTCCACCGTAGGTGCGCTTGAGTCCCAGTACTGTGGAACGGAGAACTCTGATAGCAGCTTCCACTCAGTCTCCACATATGCTGTCCCCTGCCTCATGCTCTGCTACGAGGCTAACCAGAATGCATGGGTGAACTCCCCTCCGTTCCTTTGCTACTGCAGAGTCCCTGACAAGAACTCCAAAATACATGGGAGGAGGGTGGGTTGTGGAGCACCCACAGAGACACCCTCTCGAAGAACCATCATTAGTTATTGCACAAGGGGAATAACTTCCTCTTCTTCTCTGAGTAGTGTTCCTAGGGATGCTCCACTGTAGGTGACTCCCAAGGAGTATCTCAAATGGGAGGCTGGGGCTTCGGAGTCTAGTCTGTTATGGATGACAATACTGCAGAGCTGAAGAGAGCATCAGAAGCAGGAGTCCCCAGTAACTGCATAGTGCTCTGTGAAGGTACATGCAGATGCCGAGGTTGCTGCTCTACAGATTTCCAAGATAGGTACATTCTTGAGGAAGGTGACAGAAGAGGAAACAGATGTGTGGAGTGTGTGTGGATTCCAGATGGAGGTATTACGTTGAGAACCTCATAGCAGCGTTTGATACTGTTTGAGACCCATTTGGAGAGTCTCTGGGCCGATATTGCTGCACCTTTAGACCTTCGCAATGAAAAGGAAGAGCTTAGACTTCCTAAAGGCCTTTGTTCCATCCAGGTAAAAGGCCGGTCTCTCCTAACTTTTAGCGTGTGCAGAATAGGCTCCCTGTTATCACGGTGAGGTTTAGAGTAAACCAGGGGTCTCAAACATGCAGCCTGCAGGCTGAGGTTATTTTCTGTGGCCCGTGAGCTCCTCGCGGGCCCCTCCTGCCCTCCCCCAGTGTTTACCTAGAGTGGCTCCAGCCTGACGTACATTGGGAGCAAGGCAGGCTCCTTGCCTGCCCTCCCCCCACGCTTGCCCTGTCTTGTAAGACTGTTGAGATGTGTGCCCCATCCTATGAGTGATGCATCAGTGGTGAGCAGTAACGATGGGAGTCTGCAAGAAAGGGATCCCTGTGCAGACATTTGCTGGGTCCTTCCACCAGTCGAGGGAGTGTCTGACTTTGGCGGGCAGTGATAAAAGTTTGTCTAGTCCAGTGGGGTCCCCAACCTTTTTATCTGGTGGGCGCCAAATGAAGGACCGTGGCAGCGGTCGAGTATCCGCCGAAATGCCGCCGAAATTCAGCGGCAATGCCTCTGGATGACGTTACTTATCGGGGGCAAGCGGCATCATCCAGAGGCATCGCCGCTAAAATGCCGCCGAATTTTGGCAGCATTTCGGCAGATGCTTGACCGCCAGCCAGGACGTGGGCGCATTCAGATGCCCCCGCGGGCACCATGGCGCCTGAGGGCACCGCGTTGGGGACCCCTGGTCTAGTCTATCTTTGTCAGCATGTAGACAGAGCTGAACCACATCTGGAGGCACCTCATGTGAATTCTGACATGAGATATTATGGATGCGCCTGTCACTCTATATCCTAGAAGGTGGAGGCAGTGTCTGACTGATATTTGAGGGCTGATCTGTCCTGTCTCTATGAGTGTGACCAGTGTGTGCAACCTGTGCTGTGGCAGGAGCACCCTCACCTGTAATGAATCAAGATTGGCTCCTATGAACTCTAAGTGCTACACAGGGGATGAACATTGATTTTTGGGCATTGATCTGAAGATCCAGTTCTGTGAACAAGTCTACAGCTGTTTGGGTAACCTGTTGGGCCTTGCTGAAGGAGCAGGCTCTGAGGAGACAATTGTCCAGATAGGGGTAGATCATAATCCCCTGAAAGTGTAGGTGAGCCGCCACTATGGAGGAGACCTTGGAGAATACTCGAAGCCGATAAGAGGCTAAAGGGGAGTACTCTCTATTGGTAATGGTCCTGGCCCAGTGTAAGGCTATGTCTACACTAGCACTTTTGTTGTTATAACTTATGTCGCTCAGGAGTGTGGTTTAATTACGTTGATGAGAGAGCACAGAGCAGGTATACGGGATCTCTTATAGCAGTGCAGCTACATTGGTACAGCTGTGCTATTGTAAGATCTCTAGTATAGACGTAATCTGAGAAATCATCTGTGGGAAGGTAGGATCGATATGTGGAAATAGGCATCCTATAAGTCGAGAGCTGAAAACCAATCTCCCTGTTTGAAAGATGGAATTATCACTGCTAGTGTGACCATCCCGAATTTTTGAGCTTTGACAAATTTATTCAGTGCTTACCTTCCTTCTTCTTGGGTATCAGGAAATAACAAGAGTAGAAACCTTTGCTTTGTAGATCTAGAGGTACAGGTTCTGTGTCTCCTAGATGGAGGAGATCTATTTCTTGTCGTAATAAACTCTCGCGAGAAGCGTCTCTGAAGAGGCACAGGGAAGGGTGCTGGGGGAAGGTGACATGGACACAGTACGCATTATGGATGATTTCAAGGATTTTTTGGTCAGATGTTATTTACTCCCAATTGTTGTGGAACGAAGCAAGGTGGTACCCAGATGTATGTGATGGGTAGCTCAGTTGCAGTTGGTGTTGAGGGGAGAGCTCTGTCAGTGCCCCGACCAAGATGTCAAAGCTGATGTTTTGAGGTGGATGTTTGTGACAAGGAGGACTATGGCCTGAGGGTTTACATTTGGAAAATTTGGATTTTCCTTTGATACTCATAATAGCATTGAGTTGGAGTGTGGGATTTATGTCTAAGGCTGCAAACTAAATGACCGGAGAGTGGCCCTGCGGACTTTAAGTGTATGGAGGGACTTGTCAGTCTTCTTGGCAAACAATTTGGTGCCTTTGAAGGGAAGGTCCTCTACCAATCTGCATTTCTTTACGCAAGTCAGATAGGTGCAATCAGGATGCTCGCTGCATAACCCCTGCTGTAGAGATGGCCCAGGCTGCTGTGCCGGCTGCATCAAGCGCTGACTGGAACACTGACTTGGCCACCAGTTGTCCCTCACTAACAATGGCCCGAAGACTGTTCATGGTGCAACTCTGAGAGCTGATCAATAAAAGTGTTAAGCTTGGCATAATTGACATAGTCATATTTTGCTGTCAGAGCTTGATAGTTTGCAATTCTAAATTGCAGTGTGGTGGAGGAATAGGTCTTTCTTCCAAACAGGCTGAAGCACTTCCAATTCCTATCATAAAAGGTGGATCTCATTTCGTGTTGGAGACCTCAGGAGTCTACTACGTCCACAACAATAGAATTGGGGAAGCAGGGGAATGGTAAAAAAAATTTCATATCCCTAGCTGGGATGTAATATTTTTTTAACAGCCCATTTACACGTGGGTGTGACCAATGCTGGAATTTTTCACATAAGCTTGGCTGAGTCAGAAGGGCCTCATTGACGGGGAGGGTTATTCTGGAAGAAGAGGAGGAGTACAAGATGTCCAAGAGCTTATAATAGGTATCTTTTACCTCCTCAAGAGGTATTTGCAGTGCGTCTGCCACCCTTCCAGCTAGATCTTGAAATAACTAAACTCATCGGCTAGAGATGGTGGAAGGGGCATAACTGCCTCATTTGGGGAGGAGGAAGACACGCTGGTCTGTGGTGTGACTTCCTCCTTGAATCCACCCTCCTGCCTGTTCCTCCATGATCTCGAAGGCTCTAGATGCCATGGCTCGGGGAGAGCACCTCAAAGGTTCACAGTGGGTCATGCTGTGTGCTCGGAAGGCATGTAGTCTGTACCCTACCCAAGGATCCCAGTAGGGCAACTCGTGCAGTGAAAAAGGTCTTGGTGGTGGTGCCCATGGATAGCCATACCACAGTGGCTGAGGAGCAGGTAGAGGATATGACTGACGGGGTCCAGGTTGATAGCGAGCACTATAGGGTGAGAGACAACCTCCTCCTACTTACTATCTGATTCATCACAAGAGACTGGAGGTGCATGTCACAGTGCTGGTGAAGATTCCAGTGCCCAAAATAAACTTGGTATCAGAGTCCAGGTACCAAATGAGGGAGACTCTGGTATGTCAGATACCATGAGTTTTCTAGAGTGTCTGAATTCCTGCGGCGCAGACCTAACTGGTGCCAATGGCAGCTGTCGGGGGGCCAGCGGCACAGAGAGGATTAGGGATCTTGGCTGTACTGAGTGCTCCAAGTCTGGATGGCTCGCTGCTGATGGTGCCGATGGTACTACTTATATTGGCAGTGTCTTCTTAGCGGTGACATAGTCTCTGTCCTTCCCTTTATCTGTTGGTACTGTTGCTTCGGTGCCTATGCCCATCAGGTCTTTAGGCACATCAGTGGTACCTGCCACTTCAGACTTTCAAGAGCTATGGGTACCGTCTGAACTATCTCTGTACTGATGATACCAAATGTGCCGGTGATCTTTTTCAGCTAGCTCAGGGCTCACAGCTCTCTTTTTTGAAGCCTTAAGTGAGGGGTTCACTGTTGTTTTCTTTGACCCATAGTCCTTAGATGTTAAGAAAGAGAAACTAAAGAAAGCTTTACAAGAGAAAAGTATTAACTAACTACTGAAGTGCTAAGAGAGATGATCTGAGGAATGGACTGCTAACAGCTCCATCTCTAGCTAGGGATGCTGAGAAGGAACTGAGAGGAGTTTGCCCGTAAGTGCTGCTTAGCCTCATGGCAGAGCATGGGGTGGGGGGACAGTGCATGTGCAGGCCAAATGGACTCTGCTACCAAAGTTCTCCGATCGGCAGTGCAGGGATGCAAGCATACCTGGAGTGGAGCACCCATAGGGATACTACTCGAAGGAGAAGGTAGGAAAAGAGCAACACAAACACTGCACCTTCTTAAAAAGAGACCAAACAAACAATCTCAATGGTCCCATATGATTTACAAGATACACACGGAATTACATTAAATTTTTCTCAAATGGACACGTGGTCAGTGCAGTCTTAGTTTTGCACTTAGTTTAGCAAAAAAATCTGTGCAAAACATACTGTGTATCTGCTAAGAACAATTTTTGATAAATCATAACTACTAATCAAAACCAATTTTTACCAGAACACTCAAAGGCACTTCTCAGAGAGGGCTTTTTTGATCCAAACTTCAGCTTTTCTATACCCAATCATTGTCTTTAGAACTGTTAAATGCAGCAGCATTTTAAAAAAAAATATATCATACCTTCAAAAAAATAGGGAAGGAAAGTATTTTCCCCCTGACTCTCACTTAAAATCATCACAACTGTTGCCACTCAGATTTTAAAAACTGAAAATCTAACTTGATCAGCCTTCAAACCTGGAAAATTTCAGACTGAAAACAAAGTCTGGGAAAATTTTGAGCGATTGAAAAATACCTAAAAAGAATAGGAGTACTTGTGGCACCTTAGAGACTAACAAATTTATTGTAGCATAAGCTTTCGTGGGCTGCAACTCACTTCATCGGATGCATATAGTGGAAAATACAGAAGGAAGATATATATATACACACATACAGGGAACATGAAACAATGGGTGTTACCATACACATTATAAGGAGAGTAATCAGTTAAGGTGAGCTAATGAAAATGGCCCATTTCCAGCACTTGACAAGGAGATATAAGGAACCGGGGGGCGGGAGATAAGCATAGGGAAATAAATTTTACTTTGTGTAATGGGCCCATCCACTCCCAGTCTTTATTCAAACCTAATTTAATGGTGTCCAATTTGCAAATTAATTCCAATTCAGCAATCTCTTGTTGGAGTCTGTTTCTGAAGTTTTTTTGTGTAATATTGCGACTTTTAGGTCTGTAATCGAGTGGCCAGGGAGGTCGAAGTGTTCTCCAACTGGTTTTTGAATGTTATAATTCTTGACATCTGATTTGTGTCCATTTATTCTTTTACGCAGAGACTGTCCGGTTTGGCCAACGTACATGGCAGAGGGGCATTGCTGGCACATGGTGGCATATATCACATTGGTAGATGTGCAGGTGAACGAGCCTCTGATAGTGTGGCTGATGTGATTAGGTCCTATGATGTTATCTCCTGAATAGATATGTGCACAGAGTTGACAACGGGCTTTGTTGCAAGGATAGGTTCTTGGGTTAGTTACTTATAATTGTTACTTATAGTGGCTGCTCCAGTAAGCTAATACATTTATATAATTGGCTGAGCAAAGCAAAGCTCTACACTCAATGGAATTTCTTGGAGGGTCAGTAAGTTTGGCCATCCCGATTTAGAGTTTCCACTTCACAAATAGGGGAACTGAGGCAGCAGTGAAGTGTTTTGTACAAGGCTATGCAAGTCAGTGACAAAGATGGGATTAAACCCCAGAAATTAACAGCAACCACTCTCCTACTCACTCTATCTGATGACAAATCTGAAGTATTACACTGAATTAACTGCAAGGTACTGAATTAATTTTACTACTTGAACAAATGTACTATTTCATTCCAAAGCAATCAGACATATTAATAAGCAATAACTTCAGTTCTCACAGTGATCTAAAATTTAGTCAACCTGCAGTATACTAAGTTTTTTTGTATTTGAATCAAATGATCTATTACCTTCTTTTTGGATCGAGGTCTTGGCTGTTCCTCATATTCTTCCCCAAAGACAGGAGGCAGCAAAAATTCATTTTCTGTATCAAGCTCCTCCGCCGCTGCAAATATATTAGAAACTTAAGTTTCCTAAAACTTCTGAGAGATTACATGGTCCAAGATTATATTATTATATATCCACTAATACAAGGAATCTATTAGAATACACAGATGATAATGTTCTGCTAACATTTGTTGCAATACCAAGTGTAGTATTTCAGATGAAGCAGTTCACTCTGTTTTGGTATTTCACATTAAATATCAATTTCAAAAGCAATTTAATGATGAAGAAAAATTTTCAAGTGGTCTGTTACATCACTAAGATGGTGTAAGCCTACAACAGTGATATGTAACCTATCACATAAATCTATCTCTGCATCAGATGACTGGCAGATAGCTAACGTAACACCGATTTTTAAAACTGCTCGAGAGATGATCCTGGCAATTACAAGCCAGTAACTCTAACTTTAGTACCAGGCAAACTGGTTGAAATTATAGTAAAGAACAGATTTATGAGACATGCAAATGAATATACTCTGCTGAGAAAGAGCCAACAATGCTTTTGTAAAGGGAAATAATGCCTTGCCAATCCGTTAGAAATCTTTGAGGGTATCAACAAACGTGTGGATATGGATGATCTGGTTGATATTGTGTACTTGGACTTTCAGAAAGCTTTGGATAATGTCCTTCACCAAAAGTTTTTACATAAAGTAGGCAGCCATGGGATAAAAGGGAAATTCCTCTCATGGATCAGTAACTAGTTAAAAGACAGGAAACCCAGAGCAGGAATAAATGGTCAGTTCTCATAGAAGAGAGAGGTAAATAGCAAGGTTTCCCAAGGATCTGTACTGGGACAAGTGCTGTTCAACGATCACCCTTTCATATAACACAAGAACCTGCTGAAATTAATAGGCAGCAGGCTTAAAACAAACACAAGGAAGTACTTCTTCACATAATACAGTCAATTTGTGAAACTCATTGTTAGAGGATGTTTTGAATGCCAAAAGTGTAACAGGATTCAAAAAAGAATTAGATATGTTCATGGAGGAAAGTGCCATCAATGGCTATTAGCCAAAACGGTCAGGGATGCAACCCTATACTCCGGACATCCCTAAAATCTGAGATTGCTGTAAAATGGGATTGGACAGTGCGGTATGGATCACTTGATAAACTGCCCTGTTCCATTCATTACCTCTAAAGCAACTGGCACCGGCCCACTGGAAGACAGGACACTGCAATAGGTGGACCATTAGTCACACCCAGTAATGCCCATTCTTCTGTTTTATTAAGAGAGGCACAGAACACATCACTTTGCAGGGTTTTTTTTCCCCTATGCAAACTTTGGATCAGACCTGTGATCTCATTGTGTGAATTAGCAAGTAATGGTATTTCTACACAGCAACTAGACACCTGCGGCTGGCCCGTGCCAGCTGACTCAGGATTACAGGGCTCAAGCTGTGGAGTATCTAGCTGCTGTGTAGATGTACCTTTAGTGAATAAACAGTAGAAAACAAACAAATTAGAGTGACGTTACAAAATGTACTTTGTTCATTTATTTTTGTTTATAACAAAATGTAAAGTTAACATTACTAAGTCTTAGATTTCCTTTTTGGAGCAGGCAGTCTTTTTATTCTGTGTTCGTAAAGCACCTAACACAATGGGATCTGGTCTGTAACTAGGGCTCCTAGTAGCGATGGTAATACAAATTATTATAAATGATTAAGGCCCCAATACTGCATCTCTGATTAACCCCTGAGAAGTGGAAAGAAGCCACCAATTTTTGATCAGGACACACAGCAAAATGAAGACACTGCATTTAAAGCTGCAGGCTGTAACTTTATTGACTTAATAGTAAAAGGAGGCTGACCTCCCATTTAACTACCAGGCACTGACTGAGTTCAGAGTGGGGCGGAACGGCCTTATGCCACACATCCAAGGAAAGGATTATTCAGCTGTTCAGTCACTGATATTCTTCAAGATGTGTAGTCCAAATAACATTCCACAGCTTGTGATTGCGGGGGCAGTGCATGTGCCAGAAAACTTTCTAGTCTGCAGCATCTCTGTGGCACTGCATGACCCCTTACACGCTAAGAAATTCCAGTGAGGAACCTGGAGCCACGTCTTCATCCTCACAGTTCCTTCACCACCTTCAAAGCTCAGGGTGTTTGCGCAATTCTGTAGTAGTAGTAACAGCGGATGGGTTGTGGAACACACATACAGACTACACATCTCAAAGAAAATCAGTTACTGCACAGGTAAGTAACCTTTTTTATTTTGATAGTCCGTTAATTCCACAGCTGGTGAGTTCCAAACAGTAGTCCTTACAGTCCTGTCAAATCTGACTTCATCCCTGGTCACCTACACCAGTGTGTAATGCTTCATAAGAGTGTGGACAGACGACCACTCTGCTGCTCTGCAGATGTCACTGATGGAAAGGCACACCAAAGAAGCCACTGATAGAGACTGTATATGGAGGAACACACTAACACTTTGTATGGAAGTAGCATCCTTGCGAGTCAAAAGCATGATGTGATGCTCCAGCCAGAGAGTCTCTGGGTGGGTACTACTTGACCCATAACCCTTTCCCTATAAGCAAAAGAGGAGTCTGGGTGATTTCTGGAAGGACTTGACCCTGTCCAAGTAATATAGCAGCACCCTTTGCATGTCCAGCACGTGCAAACTCTGTTCTGCTCTCCCTGCATGAAGCTTCAGGAAGAACACAGGTAGGTTGATAGTCTCACTGATGTGGCATTCCAACGCTACTTTTAGTAGGAATCTTGGGTGGGGCTTCATTGTCCCCTCATCCTTATATATGATGGTATCTGGAGGGTCCCATCATTAATGCCTGAGTGTCTCCAACTCTTCTGGCTGATGTGATTGCCAACTTTTATGGTGAGATTGAGCCACTGGCAACAGGCTCGTTGCCCTAAAGGGCTTCCACTAACCTGGAGAGGACCACATTAAGGTCCCATGCTGGGTTTGGGTCCTTAACTGGTGGAAAGTGTCTAGAGACGCCTTTCAGGAATCTCTTTGCCATTGGGTATAAAAATACAAAGGAATGGTCAATCAACAGATGGATGGTCAACTGATATGGCCACTAGGTGCACCCACCAAGAGCCTCAGGAAACATTCGCTTGCTTTGACATAGGTACTCCGGTGTATCCTGGATGCTTGCCTGAACAGGGAGGAATATGGTACCCTTGGGCCCAGCTGGAGAGTCTCATCCATTTCAAAAGATAAGTTGTCCTTGTTAACTCCTGCATGCTGTTTATCACACCTCCTGCACCTCCAGCAAGCAGGACCTCTCTGCTTCAGTCAACCAGAAAGCATCCACATGCTTAGATAGAGAGAGTGGAGGTTTGGCTGCAGCATCTCACCTCCATTCTGAGCCATAAGATCTGAGACTAGAGGAAGCATGACTGGGTGTGGTATGGAGAGGTTGAGCAGGTCTGAGTACAAGGTGTGTCTTCTTGGTCATGCATCTGGCATTATAGAGGATGTTTCATTTTCATCTTCCGGAATGTGAGTCAAGGTGTGTCCGGAGTCCCTGAGGCAGCCTAAAGAATGCTTTCCCCAAGTCTACTCTCAAAGCCAAATGGTGCACCTACCTTCTTTTGTCTAAGACCTGCTCCTTCCAGGAGCCAGACTGTAGTGCTCTATTTGGAAAAGTTACTTTCGAAGGATGAGGAACTCACTCACATACACTCTTAGTCTGCCACAGCTGAACAACCAGCCACCCAAAGAATCAAGCCAGTAAACTTTAAAGGGATGACATACAAAACGATGGGGTCTAAATTAGCTATTACCACTCAAGAAAGAGAACTTGGTCATTGTGAATAGTTCTCTGAAAACATCTGCTCAACGTGTAATCGCAGTCAAAAAAGTTAACTGAATGTTAAAAACAAGGGATAGATAATAAAACAGAGAATATCATCATGCCACTATATAAAGCCATTGTATGCATGCATTTTGAATACTGAGTAGTTCTGGTCACGCCATCTCAAAAGATATATTAGAATTGGAAAAGGTAATTCTCTCCGCAACCCCATGCTCCTGGGTGTCCCTAAACTTCTAGCTGGCAAAAGCTGGGACTGAATTACAGGATTAATCACTTGAGATTATCCTATTCTGTTCATTCTCTCTGAAACATCTGACAGTGGCTAGTGTCAGAGACAGAATACTGAGCTGAATGGACAAGTATGGGTATTCTTATGTATGACCACAAAACCAGACCATAAAGACTATTTCATTCACAACATTTGTTGAAAGAATAGCAGAAATACCTCTTGGAAAATCAATTTCAATATCAAGATCTGGTTCATATGGAATATCAGGCAAGCTTGTCTCCATCTCTGTACCAGAGTTTAGCAAGTCTGTTTCAATTATTACACCTGTAATTAAATTAAATAAAATTATATTACCATTTAACAGTTAATTTTCATTTTGCGGCTCTGCCAAGACAGTGCATATGCTGAATTCCTCCTCACATACTCACTGCCAGGAGAATGATGTCAAATCACCAGCCCAGATTTTCCAATTCTGGAGCTCTCGATTCTGCTTCTTCAATATGATTCCTTCCCAGCTAGAAAGAGATCTGTTAGCCTACTCTGCCCTGATTAATTATGGAGAATCTCTTGTTGAAGTCCAGGTTTGTAAAGCTCAGGACTGTGTAATCTAGGCTGTCTCAACAAGCAAATTAGCATAAAGTGGGAATATAATTGGTCTTTCTGCGGCTTTGCGTGCAACAGCACAGATCCTGGGCTTCTTTATAGCAGACCTTATCAAAAACAAACATGAAGGGAAAACAAGAGGATAAACCAGGAAAGGGAGAGGAGATGAAAGGAAATAGGAATCTTTGACCTCTTCCCCAACTTTTGTCAGAGGTAGAGCTTCTATGAGCACACAGAAGCTCTCCACAGTAAAACGCAGCGCACACAAGCTCTCCACAGTCAAAGGGCTCTGTCTGCAGACATTTGTATGTTCTGTCAACAGTATTTAGTGAAAGAGCAAAGGGAAGTTGAGGTGGCAACCTTGCAAAGCTTCTCCAGTAACACCTTCAACTCTCCAGTTGAGGTGGTGGCCCTAGCTCTGGTTTCACGAGTGCTAAGTTTTAACGGACATGGAAGTTCTGCAGCTTTGTATGCCTCCTGTATCCCAGACATAAAACATTTGTCCATATTGTCTCTAGATAATTTCAGGAAACAACTGAAGAAGTCTAGGAAAAAAAGCTTCTGGAGACCTCTCAAAAGCTTTTGAGGTTACTGTTTGAAGGAGAGGTTTTTTTCTGGTAAAATCTGGAAGCCACAAATGTATCACGATACGTGGGGAGGGAAAAAAAGTCTGCATGGCAGGAAAGTTTGCAGAAATTCCTCTCCTAGTGAAAGTCTTGAAACATATCATCCTTGGAATCTGAGGATGCCTTAGAGAGAGTTTCTCTACCCCTTCAGGTAAGTTGGCAGGGAGGATGGGAAGAAGGTGGGAAAGCAGTTCCCCTGTCACAGCCCCAGAAATTGCATCAACTGCTTCCTTGTTCTGTTTCAGCGAAAGACTCTGCTTTTGCAGGTTTTCATAGATTCTAAGGCTGGAAAAGACCACTTTGAACATCTAATCTGACACCCTATATAGCACAAGCTATAAAACTTCCCCCAAATAATTCCCAGAGTGTATGTTTTAGAAAAAAATGCAATCTTGATTTAAAAATTTAGAATCCACCACAAACCTTGGTAAAAACTGTTCCAACGGTTAATTACTGTCATCGTTAAAAATTTACCCCTTATAATGAGTCTTTAGGCACCCTGAGAGGCTGATTTTGTTCATCACAATTGCAAAAACTGTTTCAGCCACTGCCTTGCTCCATTGAGATAGTGAATTTTTCCCTCAGCTAATAAATAATTTAAGGTGTCTACAGGAAAGTGCTACTGCAAGAACAACAATTTATTCTTTCTTTAGCCTCCTTTGGCTGATAGATAATGGTGGTTGGACCCAGCTGCAGAAGTCACTTTCCTGCATTTGTGTTTTTTTTTTTGTTTGTTTGTTTTTGTTTTTTTTTTATGTGAAGCAGCAGTCAAACTAGAGATGTAAAGGAAGGAGCCCCACAGAGTGAGAAAATCCTGGGTGACAATTAGTCATCTTCCTGGCTCTAAGAGCAAGTGAGGAGGAGGATTTCAGCACCTACACGGCTGCCAGCCAAGCCACAGAGCAGATTTCTAAAAGTTACCTGCTTCTCAAATACGATGAAATATTCTAGAAATCTGTTTAAACAGGTAAAGTTTCCAATTAATTTTAGAATTCACAAATAGCAATTTTGTATTTAATTACTGTAATATAACACTATAGATACATACACACAGAAGTAAATACACATGGATTCAAAGGCCACAGCAATAAAACATACTGTTCAGATCCGTAGTCTCTGTTCTTCCATCATCTTCAGGCATCATCTCAGCTATAGTCAGTAGCTCAGCCTCCAGAGGATTTGAAGGAACTTTACCCCTCAGCTCTTCTATTGCTGCAAGGATCTTCTCATTGCTATCCAGAGTAGTTGGCAGAAAAACTGGAACTGGCACCTAAGCAGATACGAATGAATAACTCTTAAAAATTTCATTGTTAACAAATGGTTACCAATGATGTAGAGTTAAATGCAGAAGCTTTACATTTATCTTTTAAAAGACTCAATAGTCCAGGGCTTAGGAAACGGTGCCCTCATTAAGGTCTAGCAGAAAAGCCAACAGTTGATAAACGGTTGAAAAACCATGAACACAGATGACCAGAGTGAAAAAAAAGAGGGACATAAATGCTGTGAGAAGTACTGTAGTACAATTTAGTGGTGAAAATAAAGAACAGTGCTAGGAGACTCCTGACTCCTAATCCCAGTCTGACTCTATCTACGTACTCTTTGTGGCCTTGGACAAGTCATTATCCCCTTTTGGTGTCCTAAATTTCCTCATCTGTAAAAATGTGGAAAATTCTTTTTACCTTCCTAGTCAAAGAAGCATTGTGAGGATTATCACTTGAGTAAATCACATAGAAGATGCAGAATGCTATGTAAATGGTAACTATTAAGAAGCTTAATTTGCTAGAAATTTTGAAGTCCAAATCTTATCCTGGTTTCCACTGCAACCCTGTCATTCCCTATTTGCTTCTACTCCCTCCTGCTAGTCTGACTCTGCCATCCCTCACAATCTTTCACTTTCCCATCTTTGACCACCCAGCAGAGATGCACCAGTCAAAACTGGTGCATCTCTGGAGCAAAACAGCACTGTAAGAGCTTATATATATGCAAGCAGGCAGGTTTCTTACTGAAGAATGGTGAGGAAGCTGAAGTATCACTAGCAAAGTGATAAAAAGGAGTCATAAAAAATGGAAACTAGGACAGATTACAAAGGATGAATATAGGCAAACAACACAGAATGCAGGCAAGATTACGAAGGCAAGGCACAAAATGAGCTCAAACTGCTATGGAATAAAGGCGAAACAAGAAGACTTTTTATCAATACATTAGAAGCAAGAGGAAGACCAAGGACAGGGTAGGCCCACTGCTCAGTGAGGAGAGAGAAACAGTAACAGGAAACTTGGAAATGGCAGAGATCCTTAATGACTTCTTTGTTTCGGTCTTCACTGAGAAGTCTGAAGGAATGCCTAACATAGTGAATGCTTATGGGAAGGGAGAAGGTTTAGAAGAGAAAATAAAAAAAGAACAAGTTAAAAATCACTAAGAAAAGTTAGATGCCTGCAAGTCACCATGGCCTGATGAAATGCATCCTAGAATACTCAAGGAGCTAATAGAAGAGGTATCTGAGCCTCTAGCTATTATCTTTGGAAAATCATGGGAGATGGGAGAGATTCCAGAAGACTGGAAAAGGGCAAATATACTGCTCATCTATAAAAAGGGAAATAAAAACAACTCAAGAAACTACAGACCAATTAGTTTAACTTCTGTGCCAGGGAAGATAATGGAGCAAGTAATTAAGGAAATCATCTGCAAACACTTGGAAGGTGGTAACGTGATAGGGAATAGCCAACATGAATTTGTAAAGAACAAATCATGTCAAACCAATCTGATCGCTTTCTTTGATAGGATAATGAGTCTTGTGGATAAGGGAGAAGTGGTGGTTGTGGTATACCTAGACTTTAATAAGGCATTTGATATGGTCTCGCATGATATTCTTATCGCTAAAAAGACAGTTATAAAGGTGAGTAACTGTTGTTCGAGATGTGTTGCTCATATCCATTCCAGTTAGGTGTGCACGCGGCGCGCGCACACCTAGCTGGAATGGATATGAGCAAGCAATTGAAGAAGAACTAGGCAAATACAGTTTAGATGGGGCTACTATAAGGTGGATGCATAACTGGCAGCATAACCATACTCAGAGAGTAGTTATTAATGGTTTCCAATCCTGCTGGAAAGGTATAACAAGTGGAGTTCCGCAGGGGTCTGTTTTGGGACTGGCTCCGTTCAATATCTTCATCAACGACAGATATTGGCATAGAAAGTATGCTTATTAAGTTTGCAGATGATACCAAACTGGGAGGGATTGCAACTGCTTTGGAGGACAGGGTCAAAATTCAAAATGATCTGGACAAATTGGAGAAATGGTCTGAGGTAAACCGGATGAAGTTCAATAAAGACAAATGCAAAGTGCTCCACTTAGGAAGGAACAATCAGTTTCACACATACAGAATGGGAAGAGACTGTCTAGGAAGGAGTATGGCAGAAAGAGATCTAGGGGTCATAGTGGACCACAAGCTAAATATGAGTCAACAGTGTGATACTGTTGCAAAAAAAGCAAACGTGATTCTGGGATGCATTAACAGGTGTGTTGTAAACAAGACACGAGAAGTCATTCTTCCGCTCTACTCTGCGCTGGTTAGGCCTCAACTGGAGTATTGTGTCCAGTTCTGGGGACCGCATTTCAAGAAAGATGTGGAGAAATTGGAGAGGGTCCAGAGAAGAGCAACAAGAATGATTAAAGGTCTTGAGAACATGACCTATGAAGGAAGGCTGAAAGAATTGGGTTTGTTTAGTTTGGAAAAGAGAAGACTGAGAGGGGACATGATAGCAGTTTTCAGGTATTTAAAAGGGTGTAATAAGGAGGAGAGAGAAAACTTGTTCACCTTAGCTTCCTAGGATAGAACAAGAAGCAATGGGCTTAAACTGCAGCAAGGGAGGTTTAGGTTGGACATTAGGAAAAAGTTCCTAACTATCAGGGTGGTTAAACACTGGAATAAATTGCCTAGGGGCGTTGTGGAATCTCCACCTCTGGAGATATTTAAGAGTAGGTTAGATAAATGTCTATCAGGGATGGTCTAGACTGTATTTGGTCCTGCCATGAGGGCAGGTGACTGGCCTCAATGACCTCTCAAGGTCCCTTCCAGTCCCAGAATCTATGAAAATAAGTACTGTTCTATCTAAAAAAAAAAAAAAAGAAGTGCTGCAGCACCACTCAAGCAACACGGTATTTATGACTGTAACATGCAAAATAATTAATAATGATGCAATTCAGCTCAAAAATAAGGCATGACTTACTGGAACAGGAACCACTGTCGGAACAGGAACATTTTGACTATACATGTGCATAGGCACCGGAACATAAACAGGTACAGGAACAGGAACTGGGACATATTCTTTCTTCCAATCATCTTCTATAAAAATAAGCCAAATTACAGACAGGCACTTAAAAGTTAAACTTTCTGTAGCATATTCCAAGCCAATATAATTCAAATACATGAAAGCTGAAATGAACGAACTGTAACTTCTACTAATATTCACTAGTTACCTGTCTGACAACATTTTGTCTGCATGTGAGGTTTACAGTATGTAGCTTTTGTCATTGTCAAAGGTTTGCAAAGAATTGCCTTGTTCTTCATCTCTTTGTTAAGTGTTGGAGAAGGAGGTGGCACTGAACCCTACAGACAAGCAAACAATTGCATCATTATTGATTTGTTACAGCTTTCGATTTCAGATACCAGTCAATATTTGTGTTCTAAACATAGACAAGTCCTGGAAAAGAATGCAAAACACAGCAGCACTGGTGACTGCTCTTTAGTTAAAAGTTGTTTTGTATTTCTAAATGAGCTTCTTCTGTCAGAAGCATAATACACCTGTATTTTATTTGCTTTGGGCTAATACTTTCAGAATAACTGCCTATTCCAGAATTAACGTTTAAATTTTAGTTTAAACTACAACATTGATTTCACTGCTGTTACATTATGAAAGCATAAAGAAATGGACTTGTTGGTTTACAACTTTTAAAACCTCTAGCTTTAAACTACTTCATTAAAAACAACACAATTGAAAGGCTCTAGGCTTAAAATTTGACCTTCTTCAGAGGTATAATAATCCATAATGAAAAGTCTTCAATTCTAATTCTTATTTTTAATTTCAGCATTCCACGGTTTTTTTTTATCCTAAAAATATGCAATATGGGCTCTATAGCAGTAATCCAACTCTATTTCTAGAAATGTACTAAAAATGATGATCAATAAATCATGGTGGTTTTGCATGACAGAACACTACATAAGTTTCAACTGCTGTTAAAAATAAACCCCTGATGAACAGAGTTCTCTTCAAAACAGATTTTCACCTATACATGGCAGTGTGCATTAAAATCAGTAGAGGAAAGGCTTAAGACTTACAAACGGATATTATAAAATAGTAAAATATTAAAAAAATACTACAATAGTTGGCAATGTACTTCCTAAAAAGTAAAAGTTAAGTAATGAAGGCTTTTAAGCTGCTTTTTATTTTAAACCTGTGGACTGAATCAGTCTAGAAGCAGTTTTCTATGTATGTGCTCAGAAATTTTAATCCAGATGCTTATGGCTGACATCTCCAATTACTACAGAAATCCCAAAAAGTTTAATGCATACACATTTATACATAAACTAAATATAAATTAAGATACTTTATTATACATGTCTAACAGTAAGGAATCTGAAGGAGGTAATCTAGTCTAGTAGGAAAATCAGCATCCCGAAGATCTCAACAAGTGAAAAATAAATTAGTGTGAAATTAAAACAAGGTAATCTGGAGGAACAGACCATTATTAAACCCCCTTTTTGTGAAAATCTGATACAACCTAGTAAAATTCAAACTTAGGTTACTCCATGCTCCATTCATGCTGTGCCTTGCTCTCCGCTACACAGGCACCAGACCTGCAAAAAGTTACTCAGTTATTCCCACATACAGTCTAAATGTAGTCAATGGGACTCTGTACAGCAGTGACTGTACTTCTGATAACTATTTGCATAATCAGAGGCCTTAACTTGGGACTTTCTGCCTTTCCAAAATGGGTCATAACCTTAAAATGCTAATTAATCAGTGGGTTTTTTTCCTTGTACATTTATTATATACACCTATACATTAGGAACACAACACATACAAAAACTATATTTTCTTGTGAATTATCTTTAAAGGGATACGCTCACGTAATTCAGCAAGAAAATACCCAGTAGTTTGTTTTAGTGGAAGTGGTTTAAAAAGACACCTGAATACAATTTTTTTATGTAACTTAAGCTAGCCAATTTAGTTTCACCGATCATGATGACAAAAACCAACAAAAACCCCAAAGTTGGATTAATGTTTTCTATTTTAAGCAGATAAAAATGTTACTTATTTTCTTCGTGTTTCTTTAAGAGAGCTCAAGATGTCATTTTAATATATCTAATTATATTTTATATACTTACTGTCATTTTTGTTCGAGATATTTGACAACCCTGATCTAAAATGTAAAGAGATTCAAAATTAACAGTGTTTATTTTATCAGTTTATATAAAAAGTACATAAAATAAATTTTCAACAACAAAAATTAAGTTACTTTATCACAGTATTACCAGACAAGCACAGCCAACTGTCTATGACAGTTGTGTTCAGTCCTAGGCCCAGTCTACACACAGAAATTACATCCTTTTAACTACACAGGTTTCTAAATCCACTGAGTTAAATCAGTGCAATACCCATGTTCACTCTCAATCTGGTTTAAGACGACCTTATATCAATTTATCTTAAACTGAGCTTAATTAATAGTGACCACTTAGGTTTAAAAGTGTACACACAAAGATGCTGCACCAATCTGAATGAACTGATTTAAAAACTGATTTAACTAAACTGGTGTCATTTTTGTGTGCAGACAAGCCCCTAAGTATCACTATGATCTCCACATGCACATGAGCTTCCTGCTCTTTCTAAGGATCTAGCTGTCTCCGTGTATTAAAGCAAGAGAGCATTGTGCAGTTCAAAAAGATGTTGCAAGTTGAGTTCCCATGTGAGAAAAACATGATTTTAATGTTTTCACCTCTAACCCCTAGTATCCCCCTTCTCCCCATGATCTAAGGACACTTGGAAAGGAAAAGACCCCAAAGTACAAGCAAAGAAACTGGGAGTGAGGGAGGAAGAGAGTGTTCCCTGCCCCCTATCCACATTAAATGCAAAATTACATTGGCTCTGAAGAGAAGCTAATATGAGTGTTCTACTATTCCTTCTCCTCTTGAGATTACTTGGTTTTTTTAACCAGTGGCTGGCCTCAGAACTGACTTTCAAACTGTGATTCTTGTAGTACAAGTAAGTTTTCTATATGAACAAACATACAGTAAAGGGCAATTATTTAGCATGATCTGCTGGGAATCAGTCTCTTCTTTCTTTAACATTAAACAGAAATTGTGTGTTTAATTCTACCCATGAAAAGTACTGAATACCTGTCCACAGAATCAGAATATTAATCGACAAGTTACAGAATTTTTCACTCTCAAAACAGGCAATAAAACAAAAAGCTAACATTAAAAATCCAGTACAAATGGCACAAGCAGCAAATTTCTGACAGTAAAACAAACGTCTGGACAGTGTCTAGCACAATGGGGCTGGTGCCTCTAGGATTTATCGCAAGAAAAATATATAATCTCATCAATTTCTGATTTCTCATTTAACAGAAGTCTCTCGCTTTGGAAATACAAGTTCATATTGCTTGTAGATGTCATCTGAGTGAAAAATATTGAGCCACAATTGAAATTTATAAATAAAAAGTCTTTCAGAATAATGAATGTATAGTTTTGCTGTTTATGATCTCTGAAACATCACATACCATAATGCAAATTTTCAGGTCCTTTTTGTGTTGCCATATTAGGTTCATTTTGTTGACAGTAGAAACGCAGTAAGCAGTGCTGATCGCAGAAATGTTTCATTTCTCCACGCCACTGCACTTTCTCTTTGAGAATTCCTTGAGACTTACAACAGTCACACCTGACAGCCTTAACAGAAAGGGAGATTTTGACATTTTTTAAAGAAAGAAACCTCAGAAAAAGAACTAAACACTTTACATTTTAAAAGGATACTTAATGATGAGGCTATTTATCATTGATTCTAGAGTACTTTTAAACAGTTGTTTCATTTTCAATTGAGACAGCTACTTTGCCACTTCCACAACATTTGTGTTACCTTCTGATCTGCACGTATAGACAAATTAGTTATTTGATTTTCAACTATATAAAACTGAAAAAAGGATCAACAGGCGTCATTTGTTTACATGTTTTTAAGTCTGTAAAACTAGCTCATCTCTGCATATTCATCAAGACGTGTGTGTCATGGAACCATTTTTAACAAGGTCCACTGAAACATTCTGCAAAACAAGAGAGAAGGACAGAGACTGAGACCTCCATAAGGATTCTTTCCAACCCACAATGAAATAGTAATTAAGCAACAATATTGTTGTCCAATGTTTTGTATTTGAATTATATTGTGAGCTCCTTGGTGAAGGGACCTTGTGTCTTTATCTACTTTGTGCTATAGCAGTAGTAGTAAAATTGTTATAAATAATAAATATTAATATGATTAAGTTTCACCAGTTTTAGAGCAATAGAAATATATATTTTGCAAATCTAACAGGAAGCTCAAGTTGCCATTTCAATGTTTTTGGTCAGAAACGCAATGATTAGCACATAACTGAAGCTCCTAAATGGAATCCTGTAGGTCTCCACACTTAGCTTTGCATTATATTATGTCTACATCAGATGGCATGACAACTTTACTTGAGCATCTATGCCACCCAAAGATAGGTTTCATTTCTAATAAGTAAAGCTTCCATTGAAGTGAATCAGTTACATTAAGTTATAATATGAATGTTGATGGTGCCAGTTGCAGTCCCTCAGCAAGCAAGCAAATCTTCATAATCACAAAGCTCTTCCCATCTGTTGACACCTGCATGCCACATGATACCAAAAACAGAGAAGGGAAAATACAAGGTTTAAGGGTAC
The DNA here is from genome assembly GCF_003597395.2 of Chelonoidis abingdonii. Classification (NCBI taxonomy): domain Eukaryota; kingdom Metazoa; phylum Chordata; order Testudines; family Testudinidae; genus Chelonoidis; species Chelonoidis abingdonii. The sequence continues at coordinate 333,974,779 of NC_133769.1, forward strand.
TTAAACCAGATAGATCTGTTGAATGATACACACTGGAAAACCCATTTAAAGCAGTACAGGGTGCAACAGATATGATAATTGGTCAAGAGACACGTAGCACCAAAGTTACATATGAGGATCTGATTGCTGAAGAATTGAAATTTGCACCATTAGTGTTCACAGGGTAATGAGAGAATGACATCAGGCCAATTAGTTAAAGCACAAAAGAGACTAAGTGGTGTGTGTTTGTGTGTATAGTGTGTATGTGTATCAGGTACAGTATTTAGTCTCTTCTGCTTGAATTAGTGGCTTGGTGTCATTCTCTACTGACCCAGTGAGAATTTCTGTGGAATATAAAATTTGAGCCAAGATTTTGAAATATTAAGGTGCTTATCTATGGACTTAGGAATTGAATTTTAGGCATCTGTTTTTGAAAATACTTGATTAAAAGTGTTTCTAACCCTTCTAGATGTGACTCAATGCAAGCACTCTCTTTCAGAGTCAACAGAAAGATTGAAACATTAGTTCTGAGAATTGCAAACTGCTCCATTTCTCTGCAACAGGCGTTAATTCATATGCCTCTTAATGCTACTACTCTAATACTACACTAACTTCGCAGCTGACCAGTTTAGTAGAAATATCCATCTACTTTGGACTTATAGATGGAGCTTGACGATAGCAGCACACCTTTCTTTCTTTCTCCCTATCTGATTCCTCATTGCAAATACAAGGAACAAGATCTTGCAAAATACAGTGGAAGTGTTCTTTCTGCTGATAATTTATTTCTCCCTCCTTGCTCTTCTCCCCCTCAGTGAAATCTTCGACATATGGACCATTCTACCCTCTAGGACTGCCCCAAAATTACTTTATGCAGAGACATTTGTTTCTGCTTCTACCTATCGAGCTACACTGTCTCTGGCAGTAGCTCCAACTTTGTCCCAAGATGCCTTTCTCCATAGTGTTCATCAAGGTTCAATTTCCATCTCCACGATTTTCTACCTTCTCTTATCTTTACACACCTCAGCTATCTCGTTCACACTAGTTACTCAATCCCACATAGCCTTCTACACTTGTAGTAACTCCTCCCTATAAACACCCTCTCTCTTTCCTTGAACCAAACAAATTTGTACAGTTGTTTTAAACAATTCTGTTTCCTCTCTCTCCCCTTTCCCTTCCTTCCATCTATTTTATCTAGAACATTAGCATCTTTGACCAGGAATTCCCACAACTATTTGCATATCTGCCTATTAACACTTTCCCAGTATTGTTCATCTGTGCCTCAGCCTTGGCTCCACCTCTGCTGAAATCTTTATCCATTCTTGACTCCCTTCTTGCCTTGATTGTCATAGCTCCCTCCCCAAGTTCTAGTTCTCTAGCTCCAGCATGTACAAAACATTGTTGTTTGCTTTCTCACGTGTACAAAGTGTAAATACATTATTATCCCCAGTCTCAAACTATACTTGTCCTCACTGGGCTTGAGAATAGTTTTCAGTTTCTCGTTTAAAAAAGAAATGTGCTTAATGAACTTGTTCCAAACTGCTTCAGGTCCTTCAGTCTCTTTGCCCTCCTCCCCCCGTTCATGCTACATTCACTTCCTCTCTCTGACATCTTGCCTTCTGGAATAGTTTACCTATATCTTTGCCCCTGCAACTCTCAACCTCCTTTCAAGTCTCAGTTCAACATGTATCTTTTCTCCCTTAGCTAAACTTAAATTTTCAACCTGTTTTTCTACCTACTTTTATTTAACACTGTAAACTGTATTCAACTCTAAAGCATTTTATAATACTGCTTGTATGAAAGACCACACACACAAAAAAGTTGTGATGTATAGTATAGAATTCCTCTCAATACCTTCACTGTTATCACTATACGTGCTTAGTCCAATCGTTAACCCATGGTAAATTTGAGCCACCCTCTAAATATGGGCACAAGCTATAGTCAAAGAAAAAACATTTTTATTCCTAACTTAGGGCTTGTCTACACTGGCACTTTACAGTGCTGCAACTTTCTCAGTCAGGGATGTGAAAAAACAGCCCTCTGAGCACAGCAAGTTTCAGTGCTGTAAAGCGCCTGTGTAGACAGTCATCAGCGCTAGGAGCCACACTCCCAGCACTTGTAGCTACACCCTTTCTGGAGGTGATTTTTTTTTTCTTACAGTGCTGGAAGAGCTCTCTCCTAGTGCTCTGTCGTAACTACACAAGTCACGTTGCCAGTGTAGACTAGCCCTCAGAACTGAGGAATACTCTTTAAGTTATCTTCCTCAGTTTTTTCAGTCAGTGCTCTTTTACAGTAAAATCAAATTACTTTATTGGAACTATGGCCAAGTGTCACAAATCAACTAAGTAAGATTACCTTTTATATTTCTCATCTACACAGCTATTCTTTTGAATGATATCCAAACCACTGCTTTTGTATCAATAGATGTAATTACACTGAAATATTAGCATAAAGAGATACAATAATTTAGGGAGTTGGTCTCAGGATACAGAATCCTTCACTTTCAGATCACTTTTTTCTGACTAGATAAGGATCCATATTGCAAGAGCTATCACTACACTTGGCACTGACAAGCTTGTGGGTCTCTCAGCAAGGAATGACAAGGGCTGAATTACTCCTACCCTTCAAACCTCCAGATCTGGGCTAACTCGTGATAGAGTTGGACAGGGTAGGGACCTTGATATACAGCTGCCTTTGCCATACTTGCTATCTGCAAAGAGGATTTTATCCTCCAGGGTTGCTATTCTGAGGCCTCTGGTGAGCATTAGTTTCATGTAAAAATTAAGAGGCTCCATACCTGCTAATTATAATACACGAGAAACTTTTCCAGTTTAAAAAAGTAGACAACGAAGAAAATGGAAATAAACTCTTGTTTAATGAACATAATGCTGGTATTAAACATTATTAGGTCATCATCAACTACTTATTTTACTAACTACATATATTTAAATTTCTTGAAACTCCAGTATAACATTGGACATTGCGCAAGTGAGACTAACAACTCAAGCATAAATAACTGTTCTTTTAACTTTTTTCAAGACAAAACAGCAAATGAAGTACAAATCGGGGGAGGGGGTCAACATCTGTCTATTCTTTCTTCCCACATTTTAAAATTATCCTTCAGTTAGGAAAGGATATTAGCTAACAGTTAAAATGTATACCACGTAACTGTAGAATGCAAAAAAAGCAAGGAAGATACTATACGCAATGGCCTTTTTTTTTTAAAATTAAATTTTTAATTAAAAAAGGCATTTGGCAAGTGTAGGCAGAGAAAGACTGTCAGCAAGATGCACAAATTTCCAAAAACCTGTGACTGTATGCATGTCTTCCCCACTGATAAAAACCCAAAACTTTATAAACATAACTGAATTAGGAAAAGGCATTAAGTAGCATCAAAAAACAATGCAACTGCAACAATGAACAATTCAACAGTGTTATATAACACTAGTTTTCACTCAGAAGTGTAAGATCCCAAAATACAAAAATAATCTGACAAAATTTAAGACCAACAATACTATCAAAAGCATCTAATTACCAATAAGGCTACTTAAATTACATTGCCTTTGCCACACCACGGTACCAAGGCAAAGCCACTATAATGAAAAGTTTCAGTTCCTTGTATCACAGTAAGTACTGAAATTCTTTTAAGCAGACTTATTGGTCCATTTAAGGCATATCCTTATCACACAGACAGAAGTGCATCTGAAGTAATAGCAGCAAAGAATCCTATGGCACCTTATAGACTAACAGACGTTTTGGACCATGAGCTTTCGTGGGTGAATACCCACTTCGTCAGATGCGTTCACCCACGAAAGCTCATGCTCCAAAATGTCTGTTAGTCTATACGGTGCCACAGGATTCTTTGCTGCTTTTACAGATCCAGACTAACACGGCTACCCCTCTGACTCTGAAATAATAGTTTAAGTAATTCCCAAACCCAAATCAGAATCCCTTCTCCATGGAAGTTTGGATATTTTAAGCCACTCAGGTGAATGCTCAACCAAGAGACTGGTTCAAGTATAGCAAGGCTGTAATAGATTTTCATATGAATAGGCACTTCTTATATATGGGATAAATTTCAATTCCTTACAATCCATTTAAAAACTTCTTCATCCAATTAATATAATGTATTAAATAATGTCTGTAGTAACTTTTTTTAAACCTGCAGCCAGTTTTTAGCCTCAATCTTTTACATGAGACAGCATAGGAAAAACATCAACACTGTAGCCTGCAGTGGTATTTATTCTAAATAAAGGCTGTACAACGTTTGGCTGTAAACCCTCTGGAATGCCAGTCAAAAATATCAAATATCTCTTCAGATTTGGTTCTATTTGGAAGGCTTATCTTGGATAACTGGACTGTACCCAGACCTCTAATATTTCATGCTTTTTATTGCCTTACTTCCAGGCTGTGTAGGTAGTTTTGGAAAGGTGATGAATTTTGTAATCCTTTGTTTTTTGCATTGCATCCGCAAATGTAGCTCTTGTTTTGGTATATCAAAAAAAGTAGTTTTCCAGGCTGTTCACACCAGAGGTCAAATATTTTATCCATGATACCAATGGCAGGTTAAACCCAGTCCAATTTCACTTGAACGTCTTTCCCAAAAGCTCTTAAGGCATAATCTTGGCTGGTTGTGCATGACAAAGTAGTTAAACGTCCAGGGAATTAAAAAAAGAAGTCATCACATTTGCTTTACACTTCTATAAAAAATCCATTTGGTCTCATTTTTCCACTTTGGCATCCTTTGCACTGGGAAATACTGAACAATTAAAGCCTCTGAAGTTCACAAACAGGGGAAGAGAGGACAGGCAAAAACAGGAACAAAGAGAAAGAACTCCGTTAACCTAATCTATCATCAGTCTATTTGAGGTACTAGTCAGCTACTATTAATGGGGTTTGGTTTTTTTACCAACATTTTGAATATAAATTAAAATAATTTTCGATTGGCGAAGGTATTTCTATCGATTGTGGATGAAGCAGCTTTTTTTGCAACTGTAAAGTAACAAACATATTGCAGTTCTTTATTAGTTTTTTTAGTAAACCACTTGGCAAGGGAAACTTTGGGTTACAGACAGATAGAAATGCTGCTCTAAGTTATGAGAAAACTGAAATGATGGAAAGAACATTTGATTATTGTGTTGCAAATGCTGTACTGAAGTAAGCCATATTTCCTAGACAGTCCTTGAACATATCCTCAAGTGCATTTTATCTTTTTACACTTTGGAGCTCTTGGCCAAAAATTTTAAGTTACTTGCCTTGAAGTACCAGTCTTGAAATTTTTTACAGCACTCTTCACTGCAGAAATCTCTTATTACACCATCAAGTTCCTTAGAAGCTCCTTTTTTACAGAGCTGTGAGCAGTAATTACAAGTAACACATCTCAATCCTAACCGTCTTGCAAAATCTTGTTTATATAGCAGCTTGCATCCTGGAAAAAAGTTTTAAAAGTTAAAACAATGCTTAGGAACAGAGTCATTTTTATAGAATTTTTTTTCAGAATCATTTGAAGTTACAAGATATATTAAAACTGATACAACAGTAATAGCAAAAAAGTTGGTGCTTCAGACAAATTCAGGTTACAATGTACACTATTATCTAAACTATCAAACTTACCTGAATATAACCCATGCACAACTTTAAGGTTATATATAATTCTTTGTATTCTTATCTCACAATATGTAACGCTGTGGCTGCTTATCACCATTTAAAAACTCAGACTATCACAAGTAGCCATGGAGTTCTATTTAGTTTTTGCCTTCTACATAAGCCCCCACAAAAATCCTTGGCTAGGGGTATGTCTAGACCATGATAAAAGACTCCCAAGCAGGGCCATGGCAGGCCCAAGTCATACATCTCAGGCTCACGGGGCTTGGACTGTGGGGCTATAAAATTGCAGTGCAGATGTTGAAGGCTCAGGTTGGAGGCCAGGCTCTGATAGCCAGTGAGGGGACATGATCTCAGAGTCCACGTTCCAACCCAAGTCTGAATATCTACATTGCAATTTTATAGTTCTGCAGCTCAAGTCCCGCAAGCCAGAGTCAGCTGAACCAGGCTCTGAGACTCAGTGCTGCAGGTTTATCACCAAAGTGTAGACATACCATTAGAGTTACTATTGCTCAGGTACATTTCCTTAGAATGCAAACAATAAAAACCAAAGCATAGACTAAAACAATATTCACACCTTATACAATATAGTGATCTTCAGGCATCAGCTAGCTATCATGACTACACTCATCCACATTAACACTCCAATAATCTATGTAACCCATTCATTTTCAGTCTAAACAGTACTGTCACTCCACATATAGAACCAAGAACTGAAAATCACACTGCAATACATAATCTGAACTCAAATCTGGCAACTGGTTATTCTGTCATATAATTATCTGCATAAACATGAAACTGTATGAATATATGAATTAACAAAATTTTATATGGTTTTGTTTATTATGTTATAGTACTTTAGTTTTTTTTGTTTGTTTGTTTGTTTGTTTTTAAATAATGTAGCCACAGCTCAAAGTACTCTAACAGCATGCTGGACCTGGATTCTTCAGTCATCTGGTGCAACAGACTAGAAAAATCTGTCTTCATTTCAATTAAAAGGAGGCTTTTAATGCTTTAAATATGAAAAAGAGTAAGACAACAGCCATTATGTTGTTTATTTTTACATTAAATTCTACCTTTTATGCTGTCCCCACATTTTCAGTTTTCAATATGCCACAGATTTCTGTCCTGACAAGGAATAAACGCATCATAAAAGTTGTCATGGGAAGCTGGAGGTTTTGGCAGCTGAGATGGGGACATTTGGGCTTTTGGCACCTGGGGAAGCAAAGGTGGCAGTTTGGGATTGCTGTATAAATGCATCAGCTGCATGCAACTGCCAGAATGATCAACACTAAAATAGTTAACGTTAACAATGAAATGGTCATCTTCACACTCCAAAGTTAACAATCCATTGAGATGATTGAAAATTCACATCTATCACACTGTTTAGGCGATTTGTAGACTCAGGAAAACAACACTGCATTGTTCTACAGTCAGTTCAAATTTTTCAGGTTACTTTTCAATACCACAAGGGCACTGTTCTGTGGCAAAAATTAACCAAGAGATGGAGTCAATGGCTGCGGAATACATTTTTTACCTACGTTTTTCATCAGTTGATCTCAAGAGCTTTACAAGGTCAGTATCATTAACCATTTTACTTAAGGGGGAAAATGTGGCACAAAGGCAAAGTGATTTGCCCACAATCACAAAACAGGCCAGTGGCAGCACTGGAATTAGAACACAACTATCCTGAGACCTTTAGGCCATACTTCCTCATAGTGCCTTGTAGTAAACAGCAGAACTTTGTGCTTACAGTAAGTCAAGAAATTTTGAATATGTAATAAAACATGTTTTCTCTCTGGTTCATAATGTGGAAATGCTATTATAACAATTATTAAACAATATTACATTGGATGACTGAGTTAAGGTTGTGCATTGCGGTGTGACGTGGTGACATTGGATCACATGGTTCTCTCTTAGAGCCCTGATTCTGAAGGTAAATAGGGGCCCCAAAATTCCATTTTTATAGTCAGTTTACAGAGTACAACCACATTTTATGGCACGTCCACCAATTTTGATCCATTACCATTTATCATTATCTTTTAATCTAATAAGTCATTAAAGATATTTCTACACTGCAATAAAAGACTCATGGTTGGCCCAAGTCAGCTGACTCAGGCTCAGGCTCAGGCTGAGGGGCTATTAAACTGCAGCGTAGATATTTGGGCTCAGGCTGGAGCCTGTAATCTGAAAACCCTCAACAGAGGACTGTGCTGGAGCCTGGGCTGCAGCCCAAGCCCAGACGTCTACAATGCAATTTTATAGCCCTGGAATTCAAGCTGAACCGGGTCAGCTGCATCTGTGCTGTGGGTCTTTCAGACTATATTCAGACTGTGATAAGACACTCAAATCCACAATGTTTCTACCCAAGATAAACTGATTTATTTTTGAGATATTATGATTTCATTAAACAGTATTGTTAGAGGGCTTTCCCTTCACCCTCCCACTTCCCTGGTTCTTGTCACGCAGACAGCAAACGGCAAAATACCAGAAGTCTGAAATACAGATAATGCGATGTTAGTTTCCAAGCAAACATATTCTGAAACCCTTCACACCAGTCAGGCTTACCACAATAGGCCAACAGAGTCTGTTCCTCAATGCACCATTCCCCACTCTTACACCGCAGAGCATTTACCCCATGTGCCCCTTCCCAGCTCTGATGCCACAGAGCCTTGCCTGTGTCCCTGTTTCCCTCACCTTTAGCAAACATGATACCAATTTCCATTCCCTCCACTTCCTGTTTGACCCCAGTTTATATAGTAATATTCTCAGCTATACCTTAAAACCAAATCATTTTACTGAAATTTAACTAACCAGTCCTAACATATAGTAACATAATTCTCTAACCAATTATATGCCAAAACCCTAATTAACTTACATCTAGCAAAATTAAACGGCAGACAGAAACAATTAGAGAACCAGATAGATTAACAATAGAAAAAGTAGGGGCCATAAAGATAAAATAATACAGAAATGAGGGTTTCACAACCACTGGTAAGTGATTTCTGCCCAACAGGATGCTATCTAACAAAGTTTTCTTCAACCATTTTAAGATCTGTTCCTTTATCTGGTGGTGTCGGGCACCATCAGGACAGGATCGTCTTCCTAACAGCCCAATACCACCTTATTTCAATGTGACAGGTTTGGAATGCGAGGATGTGACCATATGCTTTCCAGCTTATGGCTGCCTCTGCTGCTTAGCCAAAGGCCTTAACCTAAGAACAAGGCCTCAGACTACCCTAGTGAGAGAAGGCCCATACACAGGCGGACGTATGATTTTGAGTCTCTCTTTTATACCTCTATAACTAGCTAAGTGATAAAAATACACGCAAGTTCTTAAAGTATAGGCCTTTACAGGCAGGCCTGAATATCTATATCAGTGGGATCATGGCTCCCGCTGGCCATGGTTTGCCACTCCAGGCCAGTGGGGGTGGCGAGAAGCGGTGAGGGCCGAGGGATGTGCTGGCCACTGCTTCCCACCGCCCCCATTGGCCTGGAGTGGTGAACCATGGCCAGTGGGAGCCACGATCAGCCGAACCTGCGGATACTGCAGGGTGCTTATCCTGGCGAGTCATGCGCCAAAGATTGCCGATCTCTGATCTACAGTCTAACAAGTATCAAATGCCGATCTCTGATCTATAGTCTAACTAAAATCCAAATATGCTGTATATATACTGAATGCCAAATACAGTACAGATACATAATCACTTTTTAAATTTATTCTCACTAAAAGGCAATCAAGTTCATCTGAGATAGATTATAGAAAATCTTGGGAGTTTAAGGACACAGGCAAACAGCAACAGAAAGATTTAGTTTCTATGAGCACATGTAATATGCTGTTGGCATAAGTTTTAGAAGTGCTGAGCACAAATAAATCTCAATGAAGTCAACAGGAACTGCAGGTGCTCAGCACCTTGGAAAAAAATTAAATAATCACTGAATTCTAATACCCGGCAAAAATATAAAACAGACAGCTTGGTTAGAACACAGCTACGCAATGAAGAATTTAGAATGCTGCTTGCAAATAAATTAGACATGATCTTGAAGTGATGCTGTCGCCAAAAATACTATATACAAGGGGTATCACTAAAAATATTGGAGATAGTAATTGCCTTCTATGCAGACTTGTTAAAGCTATGTTTGTGTTAAAAGAATTAGAGAGCAGAACCTATGGAAGAGATTATGGAAATGTGATATGATTTAGAGACAATTAAAAAATAATTACAAATACTGGAGTTACTAAATACATAATTCTTCCTTAAAAATGGGATACATCACTTTTAAGTAGTTTGGTTTAGAAAATATACTCTTCAACAGAAATAAATCCAATCCATTATCACTGAAGATGTCAGTGTGTATATTCATAATTTACTAATCAACTGTTTAGTCGTGGAAAGTTTCTTACCTGATTATTTCTTTTCTGCTAGCAATCTCTCCTATAAATCTGACATGTGGGGCCGTTCCCCTCCCCCCTGCAATTCCAGAGGCAGTTCAGCATTGCAGCATAGACTATGTTGGCCACACACCTCTTTCTCCAGCTTTCTACCATGAGAGTAATTTCCACAGCTGTGTAGAAACCATCACAGTATGATTGGCAACAATATCAGTTCCAACTAGGCCCTATGTGCAGTAGGTTAATTGGCCCACAAACCATACACATAAATATTGTCCCTTGACTACTGAAGTCACACCGAGGAGGGCAGAAATGTGGGAGATGCTGCTAGAAGAAAGGAATTTATCAGGTAAGAAATTTTCCATTCTGCAGCTCAACATCTCCCACAATTATGAGACACGTGGGAAGCAGCAAGCAGTGAACTTTAGGTAAGACTGGATAAAGAAACAGATTGAAGCAGACAAATCTCCTCTTGAAAGTAAATGCCTTCAGTCTATCACTATGAGGCTTTCTAATCCTTTAAATCGTTCTTATGACTCTTCTCTGAACTCTCTCCGATTTATCAGCATCCTTCATGAACTAGGGACACAGGAATTGGACAGTATTCCACGATCAGTCACACCAGTGCCAAATACAGAGGGAAAACAACCTCTCTACTCCTACTCCCCTGTTCGCACATCCAATGATCTCACACAGCCTTTTTGGCCACAGCATTGCACTGGGAGATCACATTCAGCTGATTATCCACCAAGTTCCCCAAGTCTTTCAGAGTCACTGCTTCCCAGAATAGAGTCTCCCATTATGCAAGTATGGCCTACATTCTTTATTCCGAGATGTTCCTACACTTTTTCTGCCCACAATGTAGCTAGTGATCTTGTAACGTGGGCTCCGATTCCTTCAGGGATCGGTTCACCCAACAATTTATATGCCTCCACAAAACATACCAATCCATCTGGATGCTGGAAGTCCTTGGCACTTCAGGGGACAAGACATAAACAAGGAACCTGATCATCTTGTCCATTAGTGTGCTTGAGGCAGCTCACGTACATCCAGAGTATGCCGCAGCTTTTCAGCAGGATGCTGTGGGTTTGGACACGATAGTGGGAAGATTACTTCCCAGGAAACATGGAATGACAAATCACTTGATATGAAAAATTCTGGGCTCGTTTGAACCACCTTTTCGTTATAGAACATGTCATGTGGTTCCTGCATGGATAGAGCAGCTAATACCAAGACTTGTCTGAAAACAGGAAACTGATCAAGCAGCATGTTTTGATTTAAAAATGGTGCAACTTAACCATTCAGAGGGTTGGGTAGTTAGGGCTTTGAGCAAAAGTGACTTAGGAAAGACTAGTCTGACCACAGGTTTAGCAAGCCAGTCTGATCTGAGAAATCTTGAGTGATTGTGATCCCTTGGGTGGTGGTTGAGGTTGTGCAGTGGTTGCAGAAGCACAGGAAGCCGTATATGTGGGGCTTTGAATCCTTTGCCTCTTACGTATGAGTTCATATAATCACTAAAAGCAGCAGAGAATCCTGTGGCACCTTGTAGACTAACAGATGTTTTCGAGCATGAGCTTTCATGGGTGAATACCCACTTCGTCAGATGCATATAACCACTGATGACAGAATGCTTAAGGAGGTAGTCTGGGTCTATGGGGTTGCTTATGATGTTTCCTCTTCAGGGCAGAGGTATAAATCCCTAAGGAACGTAAGGTTATTTTGGAGTCTTTTAGAGTATGCAGTCAGTCTTTGCATTAAAAATGTTAGACTCAAATGGAAGGTCCTAGATGGTACTCTGGACCTCTCAGGGGAATCCCAAAGATTGTGACCATGACATACGCCTCATGACTGTAGCTATTACAATGGCTCTAGAGGCAATAGCAGATGTGTCAACTGCCACCTGAAGTGATGTCTGGCCACTTGCAGGCTTGGACTGGGCCCAGTCTTCCTGCCAAAGTTTGTCTTTAAACTCTGTAAATTTGGTGTAATTAAAAGAAATCATATTTTGCTAACAATGCCTGGTAGTTAGCAACTCTCAATTGGAGACTAGCCAATGAGAATACTTTCCTATCCAAAAGGCTGGGGTGTTTAGCAACTTATCAGTTAGTGTAGTCTTGAAGTATTGTGCCCTGGATCTTTATGTAGCCACTCACACTACTAAGGAGTTGGGTGCCAGATGGGTGAGTAAGAACTCAGCCCCTTTAGCTAGTATGAAATACCTTATACCAGCTCTTTTTCATGTAGGGACACAAGAGCCATAGGTGTGCCACACCAATCTGGTAGGTTCCAGTTTGGCTTGATTAACTAGAAGGGCCACCGTCAAAGGGCCAGAGGGCTGGAGGATGTCCAACAGGCCTATTATGTGTCTTTGACATCTTCGAGAGGTATGTGACGTCACCCTCTGCAACAGCAGGTACAGTCTGTGGTCGACACGTGAACAGGATTATGAAGGAGCAATTGCCTCATCTGGAGAGGACAACAATATGCCATGCCAGTCAGAACCGGCTCGATCTCTTCCTTTTCTGCAAATTCTGGTAGAACTGGCTGGTATTGGCTAGCAGAGAAGGATCAATGCGATTCCCTCATGGACCCCAGGCTTCTACTGTATAGATCAGTGATTCTCAACCTATTTACCATTGTGGACCAAATAAGCGGTGCTTTCTGTGTTATGTGGGCTGCAGCCACACAATATATATCTATACACACTACCTGCATGGCCCTGAGGATGTCACATGGCCGCAGCTATGTGCTGATTGGGCCACCAGCTGAAAACCATTGGTATAGATCCTACAGATCCCAGTAAAACCAGTAGGGATTGATTGAAGGAGGACCACTTCAAGACATTACCTATCAACAATCCCCTGCATAACCACATTTGGAAGGAAATGTATAGGGTCCACTACCCTCCTGAGTTTCCGACCAGGCTTGTTTCCTTTGGGGAGGAAAGTCTCAGCAGGAGCATCAGATTGATTTGGTGAGATGACAGGCTCCTGGTTCTACAAGTGCCACTGACCGAACAACTAGCAGAAGGATGTTAATTACGGTTGTGGTAGGGGATGATATTCTTCCCCTCAAGGTAGTTTCCACAAGCGTACGGATATTTCTAAAAAGAACCAGACCTGATAGCAGGTGAAACTGTGGGTAGGACAAAACAATGATACTCTCCAGCAAGGTGGTGATTTTGGACTTCCCTGTAGTGTGGGCTGCTCTTTCAGATGACTTGGTGGATCCGAGTAATCTGATGGTCTGGTGTTCAGAGGTTTCCGCATAGACTGCTTTGGAACTGAGCACTGAAGTCACAGATGGAACTGTTGGGTACCACTCCTGGAGTTCCTAGGGCGAAGCCAGCACCAGTACCATCGGATTCTTCTGTTTTCATAGAATATCAGGGTTGGAAGGGACCTCAGGAGGTCATCTAGTCCAACCACTTGCTCAAAGCAGGACCAATCCCCAACTAAATCATCCCATCCAGGCCTTTGTCAAGCCTGACCTTAAAAACCTCTAAGGAAGATTCCACCACCTCCCTAGGTAACCCATTTCCAGTTCTTCACCACCCTCCTAGTGAAAAAGTTTTTTCCTAATATCCAACCTAAACCTCCCCCACTGCCTTTCCTTCTTGGACAGAAGGTTTATGTAGGCTTAATTATTTGCAACCCACATGCGATGGCTCACCAAACTTTGACCAAGACAGGAAGAGAGCCTCTCTCTTAGAAAGATTTGGACAGAGATCTGTTCTCATGTCTACGTTCACATCCCCTACTCTCATGAGATGGTTTCTTAGGCTTAAGAGTTTTTGCCCCAATTCTGGAGCTTGTGCTCAGAGGGACACTGCTCACTGTTTTAGGTAGTTCTAACAGGGAGGTCTCCCGAGCCTGAATCCAAATGGGATTTCATAGCCTGCTCCATGAAATGCTTCTGCAGATGGCGCTCTTGTCCCTCAAGTTCAAGGAGGGAAGGAGCAGCAGATACTGCCGGTGGTAGCTATATAATCCTCCCCAAGGCAGTAAAGGCAGAACTAGTGTTTGTCACTGACAGAAAAGCAACCAGGGCAGAAGACAGTTCCTGAACCTTCGAAGTCTTAGCATAGTCTCTCTTCAGAGTGAGAACTCTCCACACACGCTCACACACCACAACTTTGGGTGGGGGTGGGGTGGGGGGGAAAATAACTGAATTAACTATACTAACTATTAAAATACAGAAAAACTATTACCTTTGCTTCCTTATGACTTATCTTTTGAATCACCTTCTTACACGGTGAAGTGATGGGAATGCATAAAGCAAGCCCTTCAGCCACCTGAGTGGAAATACATCTGTCCCCAGCGACCTGAACCTGCTTCCCTGGTAAAATAACATGGCAGCTTTCTGGTCATGTAAGTGGCAAAACACACCATCTGCCAGGGAGGGTGAATTTCTGTGAAATCAGGTTGAAGACTTCCTAATTCAGACACTATTCTGAGTTATTGACTGAGTGTCTCCTGACGCAGTCTGCCTTACGGTTGAGTTCTCCCATTGTCTGTATTGCTCTTATGAAAAGCCATATTCCCCTCTGCCCATTCCACTAATTGCCATCACTTTCAAGTACAGGACTGTGCTTCAAATTCCCCCTTGGCTGCTGAGGTACACCAGCACCATTGGGGTGTTGTGTGACTGGACGAAGATTTGAGTACCCTGGAGATGGTTCAGGAATTTTTGGAAGGCTAGCTTCACTGCTGTGAGCTCCAAGAAGTTGATGCTCTTGTTTCTGTCTAAGGAGCTCCATATGCTTTGCGCTGTTCTGTGTTCCTGTCCCAGTAGGCTGACCTCTATTGTGAGTACTGGGAACTCTGCAGAGCAAACTGGAAAGCCCCTGTGGACATTCCCTGGATTTGTCTGCCATCTGAGGGAAGGGACTGGCACCTGATCTTGAATGCCTTACGGTGAGTTGTCCCCACCTTCAGCAGAAGTTGCAAGCCATTTAATGTGGAATTTTGCCCAAGGTGTAACAGCAATAAATGAAACCAGGAGGTCTGTGAGCTGGAGACATTGCGATATGGATGGTCTTCGATTCCTTGAGAGTCTGGATGTCAATTTCTGTAATTTCTCAAATGTGTCCAGTGAGGCATAGGCTTTGGCTACTGATGGATCCACATGCACTCCCATAAAAGCTTTCTTTGTGGAAAGGATCAGCGATCTTTTCCCGTTCATCACAAACATATGTGCTGTGAGCCGCTTGTTTGGTCAAGGGCTGGATCAGTACGTGTCCAGCAACTGATATAAAGGAGTACTATGAGACCTGAGTTTGACTATGATCACTGCTAGCATCTTGGTAAAGACTTTGGAAGCCAACGAAAGGCCAAATGACAGTAAGTTGTACCAGTAGTAAGCCATGTTGTATCCAGGTCTCAATATGTAACAGTCATAAGAGCATGTGGAGATAAGCATCTGCTACATCCACTGAGGCAAGGAAATCCCCTTGGAATAGAGATGTTATCGTCTAGGCTAGAATTTCCATCCAAAATCTCATTTTCTTCATTCTGAGTCATTTTGGACCCAGAACAGCTCTCACCTCCCCTGTATGCTTCTAAATATGAAGTATAGAACTAATAACCTTTTTTCTGAGGGAACCGGTTCTACTGCTCCTATATCCAGAAAGTGAGAGACCGTGTTCAGCACCAACTCATGTTTTGTGCTACAGATGGATAACCGGATAAACTGAGAGTAGACGGGGCCTTAGATTGAGAGAATTTACCAAAATTCCCTTCTACTTTCACATACTTGCCCATTGTAAAGAGGGAACATTCTTTTGAGAAGTGGGTTACTATGCCTCCTAGACTCACACTAGGCCAGAGGCATAGTTTTTCATAATCACAATAAGCTTTGAGAAATGTGAAAGTCTGGCTACCCCGTCTGGTTTTGCTGCGTTTTCCATGGTTCCGGGGTTCTCATCGGATATACCTGCCATCCTTCCTCTGGTAATTCTGAGATGAGGATTTACAAAAGGAGTCTCTCTGCCTACTGCTGGACTTGTAGGCCCCCTTCTTTTGGCAATGTGTGCAGAAGGGAGAGACTGTTTCAGTTTGGAAGCACTGTCTGCCACTATCTTATTCAGTTTTTCTCCAGGTAGGAGACAGAGCCTGTGAACTTAGAAAAGCACAGGACATGTTTACAATGCAGTGTAGCCATATGTGGTGCACTTGGATGTTGAACTAGATGCTATAGCGCTAGCTGAGAACCCCAATGTGTCCATTAAGGAGTCTATGGCAAAAGTGGTTGCTAAGGTTATTTTTAAGGGTTGATGCGAAGCTAGGATGGTCCCTGTTGTTCAGGGGCTTTAGGTCATCCAATAAGAACACTGTAGCTCTTGCAAAGTATGTAGTGGCTAAGGATGCTCTGACAGTGGCTGAGGAAGCCTCAAAATTGCTCCAAAGAGTGTTGTGCCTTTGGACAAAAAATCCCTACATGATGGTATATCTTTCACGAAGGATGCCACCGCAGCATACACTCTTGGTATTTCTGTGATGGTATTTTTTGGTTGTTGCATTTTGTAGTTATTTAAATGCTTGTCCACTTAAATGCCTCCTCCCCTCATCAGAGTATTCCCATTCACATCAAAGGAAAGGTAAAGGGGAATTGCTGTCTCACGCTGGGATTTGGCTAGTACGTATTTGCCTTAAACTGGCAAAGGAATCAAGCAGAATCAAAACAAACCATGACTAACTGCTGCGTAGGGGCTACTCTGCAAAGCTAAACTCTATAACGTCAGAGAAGGGCACAGCGCCACACACCACAGAATTGTGAGAGATGCTAGGCTACAATACAAAATGTCCAGAAGCTAAGAACAACTTAGAAAGGGGAAGAGTTTAGTAAGAATTACAGTAGGGTTTTTCATTACATAAACAAGACACAAACAGACATACTGTTTGGCAAACACCATACATACAGGAATTGCCTTTTATCTATAAATATATGTTATATTCATATATATCTTGTGACATTTAACAAAGGATAATATAGCAAAAGAATTAAAATTGCTATGGAAATTAAAATGCTAAACATCTTGATTCATGTGATTAAAGTGTAAACCTTAACATTGCAGTGACAGGATTCTGCATGGCATTTATATTCTTTTTAAAAGGTACATTATTGGCATTAAAAACACAGACAGCATCCCTTTAAAGGTGGCAATGGGACATATAAACAAGGAAAAATTGAAACAAAAAGCAAAGAAATTAATTTGAACTTTTTCTAAAGTCTGACAATAATAAGATCTAGAAGACAAGGCTATAATGTATACAAGCCAGGCAGTTGTCTTCATCCCTATCATTTACAATTTTAGAGTCAAGCATGCATTTAAAAAGAAGAAAAAAAAATACTTTTCCTCAGTACAGTTCTCCATCTAGTGGTCAAACAAAAAACAAAATAAGGAAAAAAAATTCCATAAGCAGAATCATTTGCTATATCATTTTATTTAAACTATGTTATTTATAATAAAGTTACTGACAAAAAACTATTTCCACATCAATAAATTTGCAAGCATTTTGTAATAAAACAATGAATTTTCCACAAAGTGTTGACACCCTCTCTTGTGGATAATTAAAACACAAAGATTTAAGGTCTTTCCAGTATTTCCATTTTAATTTACATAATCTAAGATTTCTTATATAAAAGACAAGAGGTCTACAGAGTCAACTCAAAACATTTTATTATGCATTGTACTAAAACTTGAGGGTCTAGACTATTAGGAAATATAAAACCTGAATGATCTTATGGTTAAATGTGATTTATGGTTAGAAACAAGTGTTAAAACTGCAGTATGTTACTCAATGGATGTGCAGCCAGTAGGCATTCAGTGTCAAAGCCACTTAGTTTTCTGAGAAAGTTTATACTATTTTTTTACTCCTGTTTGCTCTGAAAAAGCAATACAATATTGTGAAAGTAAGCTGGATTCTGTTTGGCTGAAGTAGCTACAGAAACATCACATTAATCTCCTATTTGCACAATTTTTATACCTGAGTGATGTTGGGGGGGGGGGGAGATAGGAATGGAGCATTATTTCTTGAGTATTCTGATGTTTAGACCCCTAATATCCAGCAATCTTAAAAGTGTGTATCCTCTTCTTCTTTAGCAACTTGAACTCAGGCAAATGCTTTGACCCTACAAAGGGCTTAGAAAGAGGAGACATCCCTTCCTCAGAAACCTTACCGAGAGACAACAAATACCAAGCAGTAAACACTCTAAAACTTAACAGTATTATTCATTTGAAACAAAGCCTTCAATCAAACTTCAGAGAATTAAATCATTTTAACCTCATCCAGCTTTCTCCTTTTAGGATAGGTCAGACATGAAGTTGCTTAAAAAGAAAATTCCCAGATACGAATACAGCTTTCCTTCTTCTAGATTGTTAAGACATATAACAGTGTAATGTTAATAGCTGTGAGTACCATCTCCAAGAGAAAGAAAGATGAACTATATACAGATTCTGGGCTTATCTATACAGCTAGTTAACACGCAGCAAGCCAGGCCTGCCACACATTAATTGACCATGTGAATCCTGTTGCCATGCGCTAGGAAACTTCTGATACACAGCAAAACGGGATCAACGTGGTCAGTTAGTATCTGTCAGTCTCACACATGGAACATTCACTGCCCAACTTGCTGTGCACTAACTAGTTATTTAGACACAGCCTGTGAGTCCATAAGGAAAGACGTTATGGAGTCACAGCTTGCAGCAATCTGTTCACGACTAGATGTGTTCTCTGGGCACTTCAGAAAAACATGTACTGATGGCCAAGTTGCTGTTCTGCAAATTTCCTCATATTTGTTCATTCTATCTTTGATGTTGCCACCTATCTGATTGATAGCACAGGAATATCCACAACTGGGTCTGCTCCTCTTGCTTCAGACTTTGCAATGGCTTGTCACTGAGGTTTTTAAGCTTTTTACCCCTAGAATGCAAAGTGGCAATGCATTACGAGGTTACTTTAATTTCCACTGGTCACTGGTAGACAGATTTCCATAGCTCTTCTACTGGTCAATTCATGCCATTCAACTTCCCTGGAGTGCCTGGGATTTGGATAGAGGTCTGATGACGACCTTATCTGGGTGGAAGGTTTGAATATTCTCATTCCATGGATATTGCATATATTTCCAAATCTCTCCTAGTCAAAGTCATATTGATTAAGAAGCAAGATTTGGAAGTAAAAATACAGAGAGACTGACCCCAGCAGCTTGAATGGGTATCTCAGTGCCTTAAAAAAATAACTAAGGCTCCAAAGAATGTGAACAACAAACATGTTGCCCTCGGAAATATGGAATCATGTCAGTGGCTAGCACAGCCAGTAAAGTTTTTGTTTTTTATTTTTTTTGTAGCTGATCAAGTGCATAATAGACAAAGTGTGTTTCTTGACAGCATTTGCTTTGAAACCCATAGATAAGCAGCCTTGCAAAAATTCCGTGTGTTTAACTTCTGTTGACTTTGCTTAGAAGTCTTTCATAATACCAGTTTCTGAACTTTGTTCATATTTTCTCTTTCAATGACTTTAATTTATTCCAGGAAGCTAGGAATGTGTTAGTATCTTTGTGACTATCAAAGGGAGCACCAATTCATCCCTCACAAACTCTCAGTTAATCATAGCATGTTAGTATTTAGTGCACGATTCCACTCCCCCTCACGTCAGAAGACTTATATTGGACCAATTACTGGAGGTGATCTGCATTGGGATTATGTCCAAGAACCATTGCCTCCATGCCCTTTGGGGCCAATCAGCATCATTACAGCTTGTTCTACTGCAATCTTTTTATAGTAATTCCCAGGAAAGAAGTACAGTTATACCAAAGGTGATGTTTGGAAGAGAAGATCTATCACTGTCACTGGATCTCTCTGCTTGTTGAGGGGAAAAAATATTTGAGTCTGTTTGGAGTCTTGACTTGACCCGTTCACCCGGGTCAAAGACCTGGACAACACTGCTGGCTCCCAATCCTGCCAAGACATTACCAACGAAGATAGCCCTATCCTTGGTATATAGGACTCAAATTGATTTTATGTGGCTTCTGCCCAGCTCAACAGTTTACTGTCCTTATTGTGTCGTGTGGACAACTTATGTACCATCACCTCAGTGTTCTCAATTATGACTAGTGTGTGCACACGGTACAGATATATCTAGAATTTTAAGCACAAGCTGGATTGCCCCAAGTTACAACCAGTTTATGTTCCTTTTTCAACTCTCGGTCTGCCTACACTCCCTGTGTAATTTGGTAGTTCAGATTAACTCTATGGGGAGGCATGCATCCATTGTTAGTATTACTCCAATGGTACCACAGATGCATGCCACCTCTGTAGAAATCATCAGAACTATCAGCAACAGTCTGACACTGAGAAGTTAGGCTGATTTAAATTTTTCTGGGTGGCTCCTCCTATTTATTGTGGGCCCATTAAGGTGGCGGCCCTCCACTTTGTACTTAAGGCTGGAATATGAGCGGCTCTGCACCTTTACAGCTTTCTCTTAGGGAATCATACCACATGAGGAGTTAATAGCATGCCCTGAGCCTATCTTAGAAATCTTATTTGTACCAGTTTTGCAACTGACAGTGTGTATGTTTATACTTCACATTCCTTATGGCAGCATGCTGAATACATACGCTGCATGCCCCCCTAGCAGGGGCACAGATAACACTATAGACAGCGAAGCACTGCTTAGGCAAGTAAAGACACATGAAATCCTTTGGGTACATACCCTAGACCACTCTCTACATGCCCAAGTAATTCCTCTCCTGTCGACACTGCCATGTTTAACCATGTAGTATCCCGCTGCCTTCCCACTGCCTGAGCCTTTCACCACCACAGTGAAAGTAGCTGGGAGCGGCTTGGATTAGTTTATGGATGCTTGTCCTGCAACTCTGAGGGATAACAATTTGTCTTTGTGCCAATGAGTGTCCTCCCTCAAAACTCTTGATTACCCCGGGTTTGAGTTAGCCCTCCCTCATACATGAGCAAATTTCTGACACCTCTTTCCTAAGAAATGTCTCTGAGTTTTGTTGTTTGGTACAAGAGACTAGTCTGTTCCCCCCGTTCCTCCTGTTCCAGCAGCACCTGCTGGGAACACAGCTGCACTTGCAATGGTCATAAAAGGATTACTTCTCTGAAAAAGACTACTTAAATTCCTTCTGTGATGCCTTATGGAAGGCAGGTAGCATCTTATACATATCCATCACCTCCATTACAGCTCTGACTTTTACTTCCCTGTGCAGTTTTTTGCTTGAATATTTAGAGGCAGTTTAACTATTACGTATATGCATTTACTTTCCACAGTCTAAGCCAACAATGTTTCCTAACCCAATATACTGGACACCACTGATGAGAGCAAGCAGCATGAGCCCCAGAATTCATCTGCTGTAAAAGAGGCATCCAAAGATATATCCAGAAGAACTAATTTAATTTCTACTTGTTGGTTGAATAGAATCTTCCAGTTCATCAGTCAGGCCAGTTTAGCTTGAGAACAGTATGAAGTGGTAGAGGCTTGTAGTGAAGATCCTTTAGAGTCAATCATCTCTCAAGTATGGCCTCCTATCCACAATCATCTCTCAAGGATGGCCTCCTATCCACAATCATCCTGTTCAGGGACGCCTTGAGTAAGAATTCCCCCTCTAAGGATTCAGCTGTGTTTTGGGATATGTCTATAATGCACATTAAGCCCGGGCTCTGACTCAGGTTTGAGCCCAAGCCCTGCTTCCGTCCACATACAAATCAGTTTGACTCAGTTCCGCAAGCACTCAGGACCTGGGTCACAGGAACCTGTGAGAGGGGTGGATCAGAGCCCATGTGTCATAAACAGATAGCTAAGGGTTAATGTTTCTTTTACCTGTAAAGGGTTAACAAAGGGAACCACACACCTGACCAGAGGACCAATCAGGAAACTGGATTTTTCAAAGCTCAGGGAGGGAATTTTTTGGGTGTGTGTCTTTTGTCTGTGTCTCTGGTCTGTGCTCTCTCGACTATGAGAGTGATCTCTATCTCTAGGCTTTTCTAATCTTCTGTTTCCAAGTGTAAGTATAAAAGGTAGAAGACATAGGTTTTTATATTGTTTTTGTATTTACATGTGTGTAGTTGCTGGAATGTTTTAAATTGTATTTCTTTTTGGATAAGGCTGTTATTCATGTTTTCTTTTAAGCCAATAACCCTGTATTATTGTCACCTTGATACAGAGAATATTTTTATGTCTTTTTTCTCCTTTTTTATATAAAGTTTTCTTTTAAGACCTGTTAGATTTTTCCTAGTTGGAACTCACCAGGGAATTGGTGGGAGGAAGGAAACAGAGGGAAGGGAAAATCTCTTGGTGTTAGAGTTGCAAAGCTTGCATTTGCAGGGACTCTTAGTGAGTGTGAAAAAACTTGATCTCTCTGTGTTTGCATTTCAAGGACTTGAAACACGGTAATCTCCTAGTGTACCCAGGGCGGGAAGATCTGGAGGAAGTAAAGAGGGGGAAGGGAAGTGGGTATTTCCCTTTGTTGTAAGACTCAGGGCATCTGAGTCTTGGGGTCCCCCAGGAAGGTTTGGGGAGACCAGAGTGCGCCAGACACTGGGATTCTGGCTGTGGCAGCGCTATCAGATCCAAGCTGGTAATTAAGCTTGGAGGTTTCATGCAGGCACCCACATTTTGGATGCTAAGGTTCAGAATTGGGACTTATGCTTATGACACCATGTCCCACTGTGACTTGGGTCCAAGCCCTGTCATTTTGCAACGTGGATGCACCTCAAGCTGTGGACCCAAGTCAGAAGGTTTAAGGAGTGCAATATTAGCATGGCTGTAAACCCGGGTTTAAAAAGCAGTGTGAACGCTCAAGCGTGGGCTTGGAACACTAAGAACCACACGTGCAGGTCCCACGGAACCACATTTATGGTGCAGTGTAGACATACCCTCAACTGAACAGCAATAGCTGCACCTAAGTTTACCAAAGTTACATTGACCTTTCTATTCTTTAGGAGCAAACAGGACTTTTGAAGTTATCTGATTGTTCTACTTGGGTATTCACATTCTGTATTTATTATATACATGTTGGCTGCTGGGACACTGGGACATTATCCAGGTACAATCTGGCCTACTGAACAGCTGTGTCCCCTCAATTTTCCAATCTGGGGAACCTTTTACATTGCTTCACTGAGAGAGCAACCATTCCTGGCCTGTTCACACATAGCCTCTAGCGTGTAAATTACTCCCAGCTATACTTTATGAGTGCTTAGCAAGCCACTCATGAATTACATTGCAGAGTGACACCAACAAATCTCAATCCCAGACTTGTCCCCAGAAATAATGCATCTTGTACTGCCCAGCTCTTTCCTTCTGGAAAATACAAGCTCACAGAAAGTCCACATCACGTTATATTAAAAAAAATGATGCACAAATCCTGTTACCTCAAATGAAGTTTTTCAAACATTTCAATCCAAATTCACTGGTTTAGACAAAACAATAAAACAAGTTTATTAACTACAGAAAGATAAATTTTAAATTATTACAGGTAATAAGGCATAAAAGGAGAATTGGTTACAAAGAAATAAAAGGTAAAATACAAACTAATATCTAATTTAACAAGTTAAGTGAACAAAGCAAAAGGCTCTCTCTCTCACCACTTGTTCTCTTGCAGTTTTACTGACTGGATCTTTCAGCCAGGATCCCTCCCAGTCCAATGGTGCTTTCTTTGTCTTTCGAATGTTGTAGGTGCAATGAGTAAAGATGAAAGGAGATAATTTGTAGCTTGTGGTGGGTCTGTTATGAGTAATCACAGCTTACTGACTTTTCTGGCTGATGTTATGGAACGTAGGAAGGTAATTTTAAATGAAAGATGAGATGCACAACATCAGGCTAAAGGTTTGAAGGGAGGTCTGGTGAGAGAGCAAAGAACAAAAATGAGGCCCCACTGGGATGAGAGTTTCACCAATGGTCGGAAGGATCAAAGATGCCCCTTCAAAAATCTAGTTATTGCAGGATGAGAAGAGTGTGTGTGGTTGTCAACAGGAGAATGAAAATTTGTTGTGACAAATTTTCATGGAGAATGAACTCTGACTGCTGCCAAATGAACCCAAAGGGAACCTAAAGAAAGACCCAAAGTTTTAAGGATAAGCAGATATGCCAGAATATAAGGGATCCCAGTTATCATTGACCTCAACAAGAAAAACGTTTCCATTTATCTGAAAAACATCTGCTGGTAGAATCTTTCCTACTTTAATTGAAAATAGATTGCACCACTCTAGAACATGATGCAACAGTTCCGGGTTAGGGTGCCTGAAGATGTCCTTATGTTATGTCAGAAGGTCCAGAAATGGACGGATTCTTATGGGCCAACAACATGACAGCTTCAGTATATCTGTGAACCAGAACTGTTTCGGTAAATTGGATGAAATAAGGAAGGCTCAAGCTTTGTCATGACAAATTTTCCATAGAATCTATGGTAGTCTTGGGTGTCAGTGTGAGGAAAGGGATCCCCACTCAAACTCTCTTTGGCTTTATCCACTGGACAAAAAGACTCTGGAACCTTAAACAGAGCTGTCATTTTGGCACTGGTGTTGCCACACTATGGTGAGTAGGCAGACAGAAACCAGGTTTTCAGACAAAGATGCAGCCTGAGAAATGTTTCACATGTGTGCATGAGGCCACAAGCTGAGGAGGGACAGGCATGTTCTGATGGATATCCAGGGCCTGAAGACGACCCAGGGAATAGAATCTCTCGATAGAAAGACTCTTGTTGCGGTACAATCCAAGGTCATTTCTATGATGTTTGCAGACCTCGTAGGGGTCAACATGGACTTCTCATGGCTGACACAAACTTCTAAAGAAGGACATAGGCGGAACAGGAATCAGGCTGACAACTGGACTTCCTCATATGATCTGCTCATTAGGAGCCAATGGGAAGACAGTGAACTCATTCCTTCTCATCCAAGCTCCCAACACTGAAAATTTTTTTCGTAAAGACTCTGGGTGCTGTGGCTAGTACAAACAGAAGAACCCAGAATTGGTAATGGTCTTGACCAAAGAGGAACCCGAGGATCCTTCAGTGGGATGGGGAAATGTCTATGTGAAAGTATGCCAAGACAAGGCAGGGTTTTATTGGACTAACTTCTATTGGTGAAAGAATAGCTTTCAAGCTACACAAAGTATGTGTCTTTCATGTCCAGAGCCACCCACCATGTGCCCTCGTCTAGGGAGTGAATTATTGATGCCAATGTGATCATGCAAAATTTTAATTTTTAGATGAATATATTTAATCAGTGCAGGCTGAGAATACGTTTGCACCTCCTATTCTGAGAACTAAGAAGTATGGGGAGTAGAATCCTTTCCCCTGATGTTGAGGTGGAACTTCTTCTATGGCTCCCCAGTAAAGAAAGGAATCCAGTTCTCGAAAGAATTTCCTCATGAGCCTGGTTCCTGAAAAGGAAATAGGGAGGGGGTTTGTGGGTAGGAGTTGACAGAAACATAATCAGACAGCCACAATGAATCATTTCCAGTACCTATATGTTGGTTGTTAAGCGTCCTCCACTTGCAGGAAAATTTGCTGAGGCGGCCATCAAAAAACTGAGAGGGGAGGATGATGTGGCATCAATAAAGAGATACGATCTCAGCAGTCTCATCAAAAGAAATTCTTTGTTTGAAGGTTAAAGCGAGGTGAGGCAGTGGATGTTGCAGGACCTGTGTGTCTGTGCCTGCGCACACTGTGTCACTTATGTGGTGATTCCCAGTGATGCTGGTAGTAAAAAGGTTGAGGGGGCTGTCTCACTCTGTATCCTTGCAATGCTGTCTCATAGAGGAAAGGGTATAAATGCCCAGAGAGTGAAAAGTTGTTCTTGAGTCCCTGAGGGAGTGGAGAGGTTCATCCGTCTTCTCTTGGAACAAATTAACTGTATCAAAAGGCAGATCCTGAATGGTGCCCCTCACCTCCCTAGGGAAACCTGAGGATTGTAACTAGGAAGGTCAGTCATTCCTGTGAACACAACATCTGCAGCATATACTGCAGCTTGGAGGGAAGTTTTGGCCACCAATTTGCCCTTATTAATTAAGGAGTGGAAGTGGGCTCTATCTTCCTAAAGCAGCTTGTCATTAAAATCTAAAAAAACTTCATATAATTGGTAAAAATCATATTTAGCTAGATGAGCCTTGAAATTCAAAATCCTGAATTGGGGAGAGATGGAAGAAAAGATCTTTCTTACTCCAGGAGATTCAGCCATTTTGCACCTTTTTTTGAGGGAATCGTTTTAAGGCATTGCAGCTCGGATCTTTCAGGGGCTGCTTGTACCACCAAGAAGTTAGACGGTGGGTACAAGAATAGAAACTCTCTCCCCTTGGATGGAACAAAGTACTGCTACTAGGCCCTCTTTAAGGTGGGAGCACAAGACACAGGAATGTGCCATACCATTTTTTCTCAATCCACAAAGACCTCATTTATCAGGCGGGTACTTGACTGGGGCCTGAGTGCTGTAAAATGCCTCACAATCTATGCTGGAGCTCCTGAACTTCAAGTTATATTTGCAGCCTGGATGCCACCCTGTGTAGGAGGAGTTCCTGATATTGCCTGAATTCATCAACCAGAGACCATGAAGATAGGGTAACTGCCTCATGAGGAGATGATGATGAAATTGCTCCCAGAACCACTAGATCCAGATCATCTTTGTCCTCCAAACACTCCAATTGGACTGCTTGGCGTTGGCCAGTAGATGGTAATTAAATTTAATGTGCCAATCTGGATGCCCCAATAGTACCAGTATGAGAGATTAAGGATGGAACAGCAAGATTTTTTTGGTTTGGTTTAAAGATTTTATATCAAAAGGGCTCTACTACAAACTGAAATTTGAATCCTACTATTTGCTCTACTTGCAGAAAGAATTCTGGGCAGGGTTTGCAAGATTAGGGTTAAATCTGATCATTGCATCAAAGGATCAAACATACAATATGCCTCTAAATCCTAATGATCTAGTCTACGTCTCACAACCATATAGAAGCACTGGAGATGACTCCTGACAGACATTTACTTTAGTGTTTATTTTGATATCCTATTGTTCCATAGGTGGTGTGACAGCATTCCAAATGGGTTGTCTCATCAATTGTGGCATTCTGTGACAACATACTCCCTAGGTAGCAAAACTTCACACTTGAGAGGAGCATTGCTGATCTTAATTGGGTAGACATGTCCATTCCCCAGCATAGACTGGTACTATACTTCAGTTTTCTTTAGGCTGATTGTGAAACTAAAATGACTGACTGACCAAGTGACATGATCAGTTATAAACTAAACATCCTCAAGCAAGCAACCAGTGCACAGATTCTGGGTCATCTTCCCCAGGCAGTGCCATCCAACAATTAATGATAATGAATACCTATCAAGACAGCAAACTATAGCTTGAAAGGGACTTTCATAATTTATTTCTGTGTAAAAATGATTTCCCGGTGACTTTTCTTTTTTCTTTGCAGTGTTGTAGTAACTATGTTGGTCCCATGGGATACGAGAGATAAGGTAGGTGAGGTAATACCTTCGACTGGATCAACTTCTGTTGATGGCAGGTACAAGCTTTCAAGCTTTATACGGAAGAAAAGGAAGCGCTCTCTGAAGTTCAACACCTTATAACTTCTGCCAACAGAAGTTGGTCCAGTCAAAGATATTACCTCACCTATCTTCTTTCAAAAGTCTAAACAACAGGGTGGACTGATTTAAACCAAATTTAAATTACCAATTTTAAAGATTTAAATCAGAAAACCTTAATATAAAGTGATTTTTCATTTGTGCAACTTATTTTCCTAAAGAAAGGTTGATTTTCACTGGCTAAAAACTATTAAAACATGTTGATTTGCACTAAATTTGGTGCTTCTTTTTGCTAACCAGAAGGATACACTTATATTCTATACACATTTAAACAATTGCACATCTTAACTTACTTTTATTCACATTCTTAATTTTTACATATTTGTTATGTTAGATAATGGTGAATTATGCATTTGGCATTCACTAAATTATTAATTTTTTACTTATGATTTGTAAGTAAAAAATGGAAATTCAAATTCAGCTAAAAATGCACAAAAACAACATTTAAATGTTTTTAAATGATTATTAAATAAAACTACAATACCTTAAATGCGTTGGATACATAAGAAAAGTTTCTCAAAACATGTTTTGCATTTAAAACCAAATGATTTAATAAAATAAAGAAAGTATTCTCTATAGCTAGCGAACTGAACTGACTGTTTCTGGCCACCATCTCCATCAAGAATTTGTAACTAATAGATCGCATCCTCTCATACCTATATTTTATTCAGACTGGAAGATGAAAACAAGATTTCCTGCTTTTTCAATACCCAATTGGTTTGTCGACTATGAATACATGAGTCATCAAATTGAATTAGCTGAATAAACTGAAAGGAAGAAAATATCCTCCTTGCATCTACAGAAGAGAACACTGCTGTCAAAAGCAAGTTTAGCACTTCAACAAATTCTGGTTTCAGGCACGTAGCCAGTGACTTCCATCAGTTCAGTGGTTTCACTTTCTTCCAAATTTAACAGCAAACATCTATTGCTTATATTGTTTTTCATATAATTCAAACAATGTTAATAGAATTATAATAATTTTAGGCCTTAACAGGCTGTCAATTTTGGGGGGGCGCTGTTCCAGCTCAATACTGCTGAATACGGTAGTATTTTATATATATTTTAACATGAAAACTTTCATCATCAATAAGCAAAGGTAAACAGACTACAGTAAAAATACACTAAATGAGATCAAAACCATAAAAAAAGAAAAAACATACCTTCACTACAGAATGGTCTTTTGATACCAGAGAAATTCACCATTTCATGCAGTGTTTTCTCCTCTTGGCAGTATTCACAGTATGTAACTATGCAGTGCAGTTTCTTATAATCATCTGAACAAGTTCTGCCGCAGAACTGGTATACTTTATTCTAAACATAAAATAAAGTATAAAAAAGGGGTTAAGTATTAAGATTGGCATAGAGCAACTTTTAAACAAGAATATGCCTTTAATACTGAAATGCTTAAAAATGTGTCATGAGCAAAGATGCAAGTATATACAAGGTAGTGTGACCTTTACCAATAGAGGTAAAAAGCTTTTGATTAAACTAACACTCAATGCTACAGAAGGTATTTGTCATTAAGTATTTCACATGGAGAAAGTAACAACCGGGAAAGAATACATATTGGTGAATCTTAAAAAAAAGCACATTTCCTTTAGCTATTTTCCTCTTTTTCAATTTACAGGCAAGTTTCAAGATGGTCTAAGATCAGCTATAATCTCTAAAGCGGAGTATCTGAATAAGAGATGAAGATAACTGTAGCTTACCTGCACTATAATTGTTATTCTTCAAGATGAGGAAACAGACGTGAGGTCCACTCGTATGCATGCGGCACTGCGCCGAAGCAATTTGCTTAGACGTACCCATCGGGGCTGCACACATGCCCTCTGGCCCCTCACAGCCCACCCAGGGCTATTTAAGGTTGGCACCACTCTGACCCCACTCAGTTCCTTTGCACTGGAATCCAAGACTGGAGACTTCAGTATAGAGAGGACAGAGGGTGGATCATAGAATACATGTCTGCACCCATATCTCGAAGAAAAACAGTTACAGAGCAGGTAGATAACCACTTTTTCTTTGAGTAGTTGCAGATATGTATTCCATCAAGATGAGTCACAAGCAGTAATGGAAGGAGATGGGGTTCAGAATCTTCTTAATAGCAACTACAGAACTGCCCTTCCAAAGTTTGCATCTGATCAAGATGCAGTTCTAACAGTGTAGTGTTTGGTAAAAGGATGTATGGAAGACAAGCTTGCACCCCAGAAAATATTAAATATCAACTTACTTACTGTAACTGGAGTTTTTTTTTTGAGATCTATGGTCCCTATCTGTATCCCACACATTGGTATACATGTGCACCATATGCCTGAGTTAAGAAGTTTTTCCAAGCAGCATCCGTTGACCCACACGTGCGCAGTATCTCCCCTTGTGCTCCTGACGAAGGATATAAGGGGAAGTGCAAGTTGATGCCACTCCAGTTACTCCCCTTACTGCAATATAATCAAGTCTGAAGCAGAGGAGAAGAAGGGCAAGCAGTGGAATACAGAAAGAGGCCACACATTTCAATAAGCCTCCAGTTACAGTTAAGTAACCACCTCTTCTTCAAGTGCCGGTCCCTATGGGTATTCCACACATGGGTGACTTGCAAACAGTGATCAGAGTGGAGGAGGATGTGCAGATGCTGGTAGCAGAGCTGTTTGTAATACAGCCCTTCCTATTGCTGCATTCACACTTGAGTCAGGGCATAGGGTGCTGTAAACATGTGGAGAGATCACCAAGTTGCAGCTTTGCAAATCTCCTGCAATGGGATCTGATAAGGATGCTGTGGAGGCTGATTGGGCTTGCATTGAGTAAGCTGTAACACCCCACGGAGGGGAAGGTTTGCTATCTTATAGCATTCTAGTATACATCCTGAAACCCCCTTAGAAATTCTCTGGAAGGATACGGCTAGGCCCCTTGATCTTTCTGTTATTGCAACAAAGTCTCAGA
This sequence comes from Chelonoidis abingdonii, assembly GCF_003597395.2. NCBI lineage: Eukaryota > Metazoa > Chordata > Testudines > Testudinidae > Chelonoidis > Chelonoidis abingdonii. The sequence goes on from NC_133769.1 coordinate 334,005,284, forward strand.
GACTTTCTAATGGGCTTAGTTCTCTGCAGGTAAAACTCCAGGGCATATCTGATGTCAAGGGAGTACAGTTTCTTGTCCCCAGGAGAAAAATGAGGTTTTAAGCCTAGTCTACACTGGGGGGGATGATCAATCTAAGTTACACAACTTCAGCTACAGGAATAACGTAGCTGAAGTCGACGTACTTAGACCTATTCACCGTGGTGTCTTCACTGCCTGAGTCGACTGCTGCCACTCCCCCATCAACTCTGCCTGCACCTCTCGTGGTGGCAGAGTACAGGAGTCGATGGGAGAGCACTCAGGAATCGTTTTATCACATCTAGACTAGACACGACAAATTGACCCCCACTGGATCCATCGCTGCCCGCCAATATGGCAGGCAGCGTAGAGATACCCACAGAAAACATAAGTAAGTGAATTGATTGGTTGATATGGAATTTGGACACAATCTTGGGGAAGAATTTGGGATGTAGCCAAAGGGAGACCTTCTCCTTGTGCAATACTGTGAAAGGAGGGTCTGCCATCGTGGCTGATGGCTCACTGACTCTCCTAGCCAAAGAACACTACTTTCATGGTGAGGTAAGCCATGGCATAGGTTTCCATAGATTTGAAGGGTGGCCCTGGGAGAATTGACAGGATGATGTTAATGTCCCACTGAATCCTGGACTACTTGATGGGTGGGAAGTTTCTGATCAAGCCTTTCATAAAGAGTACGGTCATCGGGTGCATGAAGACAGAGCATCCCTACACCAGGGGAAGGAAGGTGCTAAATGTTGGTAGGTGTACACGAAGTGAGCTAAGGGATAAACCTGGTGTTTTTAGGGCAAGGAAATAATCGAGGATAACCAGAATGTCTACCGTGGTGAGGGAATGGTGGTAGCGGCACACTCAAGAAGAGGGGCATCATTTAGGTTGGTAATATGTTCTTGAAGACTCTTTCCTGCTCTAGTTAAGGAGTACCTGGACCAAGGCAGAGTATGAGTGTGCTATGTCTGACACGCACCCGAACACCAAGCCATGAGGTGTAGGGAGCTCAGGTTAGAAAGCCTGAGCTCCCGCAGTCTTCTGTCAGGAGAACCTGGAATAGGCCAATCCTGAAGGGTTGGTGTGTGGACAGAACTGTGTTGGCCAATAGGGTGTTAGGAGAAGGATGGCAGCTTCATCTTGGCAAATCTTCCAGAGAACCCGTGGTCTCAGAGGAATGGGGGAAAGGCATATCAGAGGCTGCCCGTCCTGGGGAAAAAGGAGAGCATCGCTGAGTCACTGCCTATGGCCACAATGGAGCAGTATTTGGGCAGCTTTCTGTTCATCTGGGATGCAAACAGATCCCATAAGGGAGTACCCCACTGCACAAAGATGTTGGTCAGACCTGTGTAGTGTATTTGCCATTCATGATCTATGTAGAGACTTCTGCTTAGTCTGTCCGCTAGGTAGTTCTGAGCAGCTAGGAGGTATGTGACCTGTATGGTAACCCGATTCCTGACACACCAGTGACACAGTATGATTACCTCAAAGCAGGAGGGGGACAAGATCTTGCTCCTCCCTGTTAGTTTATATATACCATCATGATGATATTGTCTGATAGGACTTGCAGGCAGAGGGAACGTATGAGGGGAAGGAAGGCCTTCGAGGCTAGATGGACTGTTCTGGGTTCCAGCAAGTTTATATGCAGCCTGATTTCCCATGGTGTCCACATCTCCTCGGCTGCAAGGCAGTCCAGGTGAGCAACCCTCCTGTAAGGGGAGGCCATTGGTATGGTAAAGCTGGAGGGGATTCCCACCATGACTCTGGCTGGGTTGGACTACCAACCAAGAAAGACAAGAACTTCTGAGGGAGCAATGACTCAAGAATCCATGTGATGCCTGCTAGGTCGAGTGGACCCAGGCTTGTAAACACTGCAAATGGAGCCTCGCAAAAACTGTCATACGTGCATGAGGCCATTGTACAACTAAGATTTCTAAACTACAGGATAACTATTTATAGCAAATATATACAGTAACTCTTCTAAAAATTAGAAGAGCAAAGGGAAACAGGGTTCTTACTCAGGCTACGTGGCGGTAAGAGCGAACTGTAGTGGTGCTGACCTGCACCACCCCTTATACTCTCCTGGGAAAGCACAAGGGGAGACACTGTACATGTGAGGGTCAATGGACATTGCTTGGAAAAACTTCCAGACTCAGGTGCATGGCACATATGTGTACACATGTGCGGACTACATAGAGGGACTAGCACTTGAAGAAAAAACGTTCCTGAGAAATGCGACCAAAGTCACTTGGGCCCTCAACAAATGAGCCACTAGTCTTCATGGAGATGTGCTCTGAGCAGCTCCATGTGCTGTCGTAATGCAGAAAGTAATCTAACTGTGTGGAAACCTTTTGACCCTTCATCTGATCTGCAGAAGAGACAAAAAGTTGAGGTGATGCCTTAAATGATTCAATATCAATGTTCATCTCATATCCAAGGAATGAAGATGCTGCTCATTCACATCTGAGCGAGGCTTGGTGAAACTGTGACACCACTTTTGGATACAGAGGCTCTACTATTAAGGCTTGCAGTTTACTAACTCTCCTCATAGTAAATACAGCTTTTTATTTTTATTGCTGTCTTTTGGCAAAGGAGAGACAGAGAGCAAGTTGCTAGTAGCTCAAAATGGAGGAGTCATGAGGGCAGCCAGTACAGTACTGAGGTCCCACAAGGGAACCATCTCTTTTACAGCTGGAAGGAGGAGGACAAGACCTGTTAGAAAGATCACTATCATGTACTTGGAAAATCCCAACTTCCCTTGCATCATAGGATAAAGTTCTGAGCTCGAGCTAAGATAGATCTGAGGACCTAAGTTGTAACAGCTAATCCAAAACTTCTTGAATATGTGCTTGCATCAACTGAATTCCCCAAGCCAATGACCAAACTAGGTAAACCCAGTAGAAGGATTTCTCCTATGAAACAGGACTTGCTGCACTGCTTGAGAACACTGTTGTTCCTTCTCATCTAACCATGCAGTACCCACATGATTAGGTGCAGACTGCTTGGCACTGGATGCTATATCTGACCATGGTGTTGTTTCAACAGGTAAGGAAGGAGGGGAAGAGATCTGCGAGGTCAAACCAACAGACTGAAGGTCAGAAAACCAGCACTGTCTCAGCCAAACTAGTGCAATGAGTCTGACAGGATCCAACTTCAGTTTGAGAATAACCTGAGGGACAAGTGGGATCTGGGGGATCAGGGTTGATACCCAATTCAAATGAAAGGCATTGATTAATGAGACAGACTGAGACTCCCTTGAGCGTAAAACTGACTGCATTTCTTGGGGTCTTTCATTGCAAACAGGGCAATTGTCTGAATGCCCTATTTTTTTTTGAAGTGAATCTCAGCATACAGCCCTTCACAGACCATTGGTGACTTTGGAGAAATTCCTGCAGAATGATTGACCACCTAATTCTGTGAACCTGGTAAGAGTGCAACTGTGCGAATGATGTCTTCCTCAATGCAAAAATGCCAAAACATCATGGCTTCCTAACAGAGATGGTTGGAATCAACTCCTCCCTGCCAGTTCACATACTACATTGTAGTGGTATTGTCATTAAGTATGTGAATCGCTGCACACCTTTGATCTAACCCAAAAGGCCACGCATGCATTGTCAGTCACTCAGAGCTCCAGGACACTGATATGAACGGAAACTTCCTATTCTGTTCATACACCCCTGTACTTTCAATGTCCCTAAATGCACCCTCCAACCCATTGTGGAGGCATCAATAATTATAGTCCTGGTCACTGGAGGACAGACAAAGGGAACATGGCAAGTAGGCATCCAGAAGATTGAGGACAGCAAACCAGACATTCTCCTCTAATGTCGGGAGAACTGTAGATAAGGTTACTATATGGAATCTCATATTTCTGATGTAGTTGTTGAGACCTCAGAGGTCCCGAATGTGTCTCATCCCTCCATGGGGTTTGGGGATCAGGAAATTATGGGAGCAGAATCCCTTTCCCTGAGGCAGAATGGGAACTTCCTCTGTGGCTCCCAAAGTGCAGAGTCTCAATTTGCTGTAGAAGCACTGACTCATGAAAGGGTTCCCTGAAAAGGGACAAAGTTGGGGTGTGTGAAGGGGGGTGGGAGGACAGACAGGAATTGGATGGCATAACCCAATCCTACCATGCTTAGAATCCATACATCTGTGATTATTGTTTCCTAACCACTGTAGAAAAGGGACAATCTGTCCCTAAATGGCAGGGAATTGGTATGGAAGTTGATGACTGGTATGTTGATCTCCACAGGAAAGACAATTTGATTGCCTGACTAAAATGGATGGAGGAATTGCAAATGGAGCACTTCTCCTTAATATGCCCCTCTCCCAGGCACAATACACACTGATAATGGGGACTGCTACTGGAGGTAACTACTTCACACGAGGGACAGTGCTGGAAACCTTGTGAAGGTATTGCACCATCCAAAAAAACAACTATTTAACTAATCTAACGCTAGGGGTCAACTACATATTAAAAAAAAGAGAGAACTCTCAGACTACAATATATGAGGAAAATACCTCATAAAATGCTTTAACTCAAGCCGTGGGTGGTGAGAGGGAACCTAGGAGTGTTAGGGTGGCACCACCTTTAAAAAGCCCTAGGAGGAGCTACAAGGGGCCAAAAGGAGCATGCACCACCCAGCTGATATTACTAAGCTAAGTTCTCCAGCACTGGGACGCACACATCTGAGTGGAATGCATGTCTGCAACTACTCAAAGAAGAAGCAGGCTTCAACCTCTACAGCTAAGGTGAGAAAAGAGAACTACTTTTTACTTTAAATTCTAGATCCTTTTTGCTATAGATAATATAGTATTTGAGTACATGCACATGTGTGCGCACTCACACTCTTGCAAAACTTTTTGATTCCATCAGTAAAATAAATTTAATTATAGGTTTAACATGATTCATACCCATTTTTTGCTAATTAAAACATTAAAAAGAAAAGCTATTCAAACTTTAAGGACCACCCCATGATTAAGAGGTACACATTTAAAACACAAGATAGGTTTAAAAACCTCTTCGTAAGTAACCTATTTGGCAAGTACATATAACCAGTCCCTACTTCTGCTTCAGTATAATCAAGGAACATACCTCCCACTCCAGTACTTCTGGCTTTGAACAAAAAGAACTTTTGCAATAATTGCATTTCAGCTGAATGTCACTTGGAGACACAAACTGACCATTGGTTGAAGACTGCACACTAAGAGTCTGAAAAATATAAAAACATATATACATCACTGTGGAAAATGTGTTCTACAAATTTACATTTTTCTTAATTAAAATATGTTTCATTAAAGGACACTATTAACAACAATATGGGTTTTTATATTATTGAATTCAGAAGCTTTCCTTGTAGAAGGCACAATAGATACATCTTTCCACTGGTTCTCCCCACCTCTCTCAATTGCTTTACAGGTCTTTTCCCTCATCTGCACAATCTACTACTCTTGCTCTTATTATAATCCACTTGTTTCACCTCTGATGATCTTCAGTCTTGTTTCTCCTACATTCTCATCTACTGTACTCAATGTTAAGGACCTCTTTAGGCTGCTCCTTATGTGTATGCATAAAGCTGAAGAATATCCTCCCCCTACGCCACCCACCACTGATCAGTTGACACAATTAATCAGTCATGTAACTTGAAATAAACATACTTCTCATTTAGAATTATCGAAGTATCATTTATATCAGAGGTTTCATACGAAAGGAACTAGACAAAGCAATATTTATAAAGAACCTCAGCTGCGCCCCCGTGTGTCCCCCCTCCCAAAGAAAAAAACAAGGCAGATTAACACTACCCTGCCCTCAGAAAAAAGCCTGAGAATGGACAAGTGTCTTAAATGGTCAAACTTGAGTTCTAGCTGATCAGATGAGGAAATAAATGCCAGAGTAGAGGGCAATCTACTGAGAATACTCTGCACCCAATTCCTAGAAAAATCTGGGAATACAAACTGTGTCCCAATGGACTCAACTGCCATGGCAAGAAGAGGCACTCGCTCAGGTAACCAGATCCCACGCCATTTAGGGCTTTTAGATTAAAGGAGACATCTTATATTGCATCTGGAGATGTACAGGAAGCCAACATCACAGCTCAAGAACAGATGTAAAATATTCCCTGCAGCAAATACCACTTAGATGAAAAAAACTCTATTCTATACCAGAAACTTTCCATTGGTCTTCTAGACCCATTATGGATATCAGCCTTTAACCATCACTAAATCAACCACCAACTAGATTGGCTTATTCTCTGTGCTGTGGCCATGCCAGAGTCTCAATGAAAGGTGATCACAGAAATCTGAGATAGCACTACCTTCCCCACACCCACCTTCTTAATAGCCTTTCCCAAAAGAGAAAGATTAATGAACAGGACAACAACAAAGTTTTCAACATTTATTTATTTTTAAAAGTAGGGAACTAATCAAAGTTTGGGATAAGATTTAACTTCAAACAATAATGGACTCATTACCACTGCTCCAGCTGACTTCAAAAGCCATGCTGGTTCAGGGTTTAACTCACATTTCTCAAGACAGCTCTCTTCGAAACTTCAAGTTCATACAGATGTGCTTCACTGGCATAAAACTGACCAATACTGGCGCATCTTAATCAAGTAACATACTGACGTACACTGGACTGGTGCAAGACTCAACTTTGCACAAGCGCAACATCAGGAGCTTGCATGAGTTTTCACTCTGGTGCACTAATGTAGAGGCCTCAGAGTAAAACTGGCCTAACCTCAAACAGAAAAGATTACGCTGTGTTTCTCCAGACAACTGTGTCATGATAACTTGAACCCCGTGCAATGTCCACAAATAGTACTCCATGCAGGCATTTCAGGGCCTCAATCTTCACACCTGTCACATTATGTCCAGCACAGATCTTTGCAGTATTATGTAATGGGTTTATTAAAACCTGATCACATTTTGGCTTGTTCTATTGCCTGCTTTAAATGGTTCTATTGAGCACTGGGAGTTGTGCAAGTGCTATGAAGAGCAGGATCTACAACTTGCTACATCCTCATACTTGCAGATGTCAGGACAAAGTCAGCAGCTCTCCCGGCACGTATTACTGGACTGGTAACCACAGTTTATTCTGATAAGCAATCATGCCTTTAGCTGTTGGTGCTCAAGGAGTAAAATAATATGGGTTTTGTTTAAGTTTTCTTGTTCTGTTGATTTTTTCTTTTGTCGTATTACTGAAAATCCTCTTTTGCATTTTTCTCTCCAGGATCCAGAGGGAGGAGTAGTCTGAGTCTAGAAAGAAGATCTCTCTCCAGGTCCTTCAACTCACCATTCTGTTCCTCTCCTCACTATACACTCCCCCACTAAGTGCAGGGAAGGTCCTAGGGAGTTGCACTAGTTGGGAAATGAGCAGGCAGTAAAACAACATGCAGAGGTATGTGGTTCCTTTTTATCAGAGCTTTGGATGTTGCTAGAACAGTTGACAGGCACTTGTGACAACCCGTAGGCAATAAGTACATTAGAAATGGTGTGTGTTCTAGACCACTGACTTTTGTCATTTTTGTTTTTCCAAAAATCACTAAAAAGGGAGGGCAAAGGAAAAAATTTTTTTTTAATGTTAAAAATTGGTTATGTGGCTTTTTAGCTTCTTTTGATATATCAAAGTCCTGAAAGGATTTTATTTAATGTTCCCCTGCTCTTCTTTATATATTAGAAATTCAGGTCCTGTCTAGGCTGGAAGTGACCGGACAAATAGCAAAATAGTTACATGACAAAAGTGAAAATTAAAGAGTTGAGAATGGAAGGGATTTTTAGTTAGTTCAAAATTTGTTTTTAATTAATATTTAAAGTTTAATGACTAACATTTTAGATAATAATGGAAATCGTTGTTTACGAGATTTAATATACACACATCTTCAATTAAAATACAGCTCACAACAAGTACCGCAGAGATCCACCAGAGATTGCCAGGAAAGACCAGGATTTACATTCCTGATATTTCTAAAATAAACAAGCAAAGAAGAATTTTTTTAAAAATATCAAAATAATCCTTCAGGCCATTTTTAATACCTCACTGAGCCCATCTATAAGACCTCTACCCCACTCAATTAATTTCTTCTTCTTTAACTTTTGAGTGGACTTATAAGTTGCCTATTGTTGTTCTTCCCCCTAACTCTGTCTATCCTTACACTGCAAGCTGCTCATAGAGAACATCCTTCTTGAATGTCCGGGAAGCGTCTAAAACATAGTGTGTACTACCAGTTAGAATAAATAAATTAAGCAGCCAAAAAAAAAAAAAAAAAGGCACAACCCATTTAAAAAAATTTTCCAGACACCTTTAAGTTATTTTTATCAATATTTGTATTAAAGTTGTATTTTAAACTATACATTTGTTCCCTTCTTTGTTGAGCTCTCATCTGAGCCAAGAATGGTCATGTTTCGTTGCAGCTGCTCGAGGGCTTGCCTTGAATACAGAGGACATAGGAAGTGCCAGGCACAGATGAGACCAGAGACCACAGTCAGGCTTCCATCCAAGCAACTTAACAGGTGACAGAGCCAGTGCTCTGAGCTGTCAAATTGTCAATAAAGAGTGGAACAGGAACAGTCTGGGATTGCAATGGGAGGACTGAAGCACTAATGCAATTGCTAAACCCAGCCCTTACATTCTACACCGTCACTGCAACTGGTGGAACATGATGAAGTGCTGAACAACATGAAAGTTAGAGTCGCTCTGAGCAAGGGCAGTTCAAATTGCACTAGCAATTTTACATATGGATGCATGTGTTACAAGTCTTCTAGGAGGTCCAACCAGCAGTTAGCACACCAAGTTTTTCTGCTTTTGACAAAGATAAAATGAACCCAGAAAGAATCAAATTGCTCCAATCAGTGAAATAATGTAAAAAAGTGCATAAAATGTGTCTGTTCCTTACAAGAGCTAATTTATCAGTCACCCATCCACCCAGGATTGTTCCATAAACAAATCACAACAACATTACAGCACTGGGAAAGAAAAAAAACTACCTCCATTACAGCCTCCGTACAGGAATGTCAAATATTTTCTCTACTACTATCAGACTCATAGCATGGATTTCCACCACCAGCATGCCAACCTCCCATCACATGCATTCCATGGTAGAGGACAAGAGAGAACACCATACTACCTGGCCACTAACAAAACAGGCAACAAGTTACAGGATGTTTTACTTAAAGAAGTCTGAAACACACTAGATCTAGCACTCTCTAGGCACACTCAAAAATTGGAAGACTGGAAAACAGATATTGAGACATGATGCAAGATAAGACTATTTAAGTAATGCACTTTATGCCCATTCAGGACTGATGTTATTGGCAAGATGAACCGGCAAGCTCATACTGCAGCACCACCATCTTCAGACAGAAGGAATTTCCAGCCTTAGTTTCCTTAAGTATCAAGTTCAGACATAACAAAGAAAAAATCTTCAGTTGTCCCAGTGTTCTTAATGGCAGCACAATGTTGGATGGAAACATTAATATGATATACGAATAACTTTATACTTAACCCTGCAACATTATTAGCTTTAGAAGACCAAGCAGTATGTTTAGGATATATGGAAAGGCCTCAGACATTCTTGCAGAGCATTTCACCAGCAACCACCTATCGCACAACAGCCTTAGGTAAACATGTCTGGTGTTCTCTCAGTCACAAGGATGAATGCTTACATTCAACTGCTCAAGGAAAGAACAGTATTTTGGTAGTAGCATAAATGCCATAGCATATACCTCAAGTGAACTGTGCAAATGCTTTTAATATGTTATCAAGTAATTTTTATTTGGAAATGAAAGGATTATTCAAGAGAAGATATATTATCAGAGTGGGAAACACAGCAACCTACTTTAAGAGTAGAGTGAAAGAATAAGATCTTGGATCAAAGGGATTTGATCAAAGTATCACCTTGCATTTTCTCTCTTAACAGTGCCGAACCACCCATGACTAGTAGAAATAAATCACTGGTGGAACCCTATATTCACACCTTTCTGCAAAACTTTCAGCCATTTAGGAGTAAAAGCAAACTGTACAGAGTGGCTGGATGACAAAATTGTTGGATAATAGTTAATACTAATTCATGTCAAACTCATTTTAACTGAGTAAATCCCAGTTTGAGAGGATTCACTTAAAAAAACTATTAAAGAAAAAACAGTACACTACTAGGCATATATTAGCTACTACTGCTGAGATGGTAAAAGGTGAAACTAAATTTACATTTGCAAACATTAACAATATTCAGAGTATGATATTAAGTCAATTATTTAATCCATCACATGGTTTGTAGTACTGCTGCTCACATGGTTCATTAAATAAGTAAATCATCACCCACTGCTTGAAGCACTGTACATGCATTTGGTGGCTGAGTGTCCCTCGCTTGTGTCAGGGAATCTCATATTTTGTGAATAAAATCAAGCAGATTCAGAATTAACTGTCTTTTTCCATAGATGAAGGGCAACATCTTGATGAAGAGGGTGAAAAAAACTGATTTCCTCTTCTTAAGTTCAGTACCATGTTGTTCACTCTGGGATTAGAGATGCCGGGAATACTTCATGCTACAACCTGTGCTTCAGATCTCTGTCCTTCCTTTTGAGGTTTATTCAGAGGGCTGTAACACGGGTGAACTGTTGATAGATATCAACTCTTCCTTCAAAGGAGTTGGCTTCTATTAAGTAAGTGATTATATGACCAAAAGTCACCACCTGAAGTGAACGATTTCACCACCTACCACTAAGTATCTGACCTCCCATCCCTGGTTAAAAGTATTTAAAAGATTGCACCAAAACAATTTGTGGATGCCTCAGATCATCTTAGTCCATGTTAACGTGGGCTGGGCACAGACTTAGTATAGCACAGACACTGTAATGGTAGCACTGGCTGATCTCCTATGAAAGAGGAAAAGCCGGCAGCCATGCGTAGCCCCAAGGATTAATCTGCTGGTCTGTATAAATATATCTTTCTTATAAATTTGAGTATTTAATGTAATAGGCTTATAGATTTATATTAAGAATAAGTTTGGCTTTAATGCAAGAGACCTACAGGCCAAACATCCTGTATGTGACGCTAAGGCAACTTTAGCACATTTTGAGACCCTTACTTAGAAAAGTAATAATAGACAAAATACCTATGCAGATGTCTAGAGACCTTTGACTGAACCAATAATAGTAAAAGGTAGAAAAAGGGGATTTTTGCCCACAAATCTAACAAGTACACCACAAATGCGTACATACCTGTCATTCATACACACATACATACTAGCCTATTGGGCAAGTGTGCCTTAATATTTCCGTGGGGGGAAGGATGAAATTTGGACATCAGAGGAAGGATTTCCTACTAATGCCCGATAAAAAGGTGAGACAGCTCGCCATTAAGCAGGCAATCTACCCATCTATCTGCTCCCATCTACTCTTCATTGCCTCCACCTTCAACTACGTCTCGATGCTACCCATCTACGATGGCTATTATTAATAGGCTATATTATTATTTCTTTTCAAAAACTGTAAGTGTAAAGGGATTTAATTTCCCTTATGTTTTAGTTTAGTTAAAGCTTAGTGTTAAATAAGAAAGCAAACAAATCTGCAGTAGCTTCCTCTGCCAGAGGTGTGAAAAAAGAAAATGCCACAGGCATGGCCTCTATCTTTCAGCACCAGGTTATTAAAACATCGTGAGAGTATTAAGCACGTTTGCAGCTTATAATATTGTATTACCATAGATATATCTCTTAAAGATCTGTGATACTTGTCACTCTGTAATCCTATCTGTTTTACCATTTGCCTACCATTTCATTGATTTTAATACAAAGGTCTTTATGACTATATCTGTCTCAGTGTAAGCTCCTGTCATGACCCCGAAGTTCCTTTTATAAACTCTGTGAAGCCTGATCAGGATGAACTTTATCTTCTGATCAAACAAATTGGCAAGCCAAACCCATACTAATTAATATCCAATAATTATTAATAGCATTAATTAAAATTAAATAATTTAATTTTATTTAAGTGGATAAATTAAATCAACACTACTAATACACTCCAAATCAAGCTACACATGCTGACATTTGTAGATCTATCAGCTGCTTTCAGTATTGTGGATGAAACACTGTTTGGTCTGCAAAGCCAAGCAGAAGCAAACAGGATTATCCTTCAGTAGCTCTCTCTTTCAAGAGATACCGAACTGTTTTGTGCAATTGCTTTTCAGTCTCAAGAACTCTCACATGCGGAATTCTGCAGGATTCCATCTTACTGAACAATGAGGGGTATGCGGGTTTGACAAATATGCATGACTGTTGGGAGGGTTAGCAAGAGACACGAGTTATAGTGTTCTCAATATGCTGACAACACCCAGCTCTATTTTGTTACTTCATCCAATCTAGACAGTGCTGTTAGATGCCTTACCAGATGTTTGATATAGACTGGGGCACAGATGAAGGCTATCTGACTGAAGTTCAATCTGGAGAAGATTGATGTGATGCTGCTAGATTTGTTAGAAGCAACCAGAAAAGGCAGGGGGGGATTACATCTGCTCCCATAAATGTGCAAATTTTAACAACATACGGCAGTGGTCTCCAACATGGTGCCCACGGGCGCCATGGCACCCACCAGGGCATGTATGTGTGCCTGCTTAGTGACAAGGTGTGAAAAGTAGTGCCACGGCCCCGCGCCTGCCAGGGACAGATGTTCTCTGTTCCCGGCAGGCGCAGGGCTGCGGCTTCTCTCTGCACTGCCCAACACAAACTGGTTTCATTTTCGTTCACCGGAACAACCTACCAGATTTAGTAGTATCATGGTAGTGCAAATGTAGGCTGTCTCATGTGTGTGCTGTTGGTTCCAACCTCTCGTCACTCATTTACCGCCACTCTTTTTTTCCTGCTTGCACCTGTGCACGCAGTGGGATGTCAGTGACCCATGTTTCCGTATATTATGTGAGTATTCTTCCACTGCACTGATACTGCTGTTTTCTCATGCTTTGCGATTTATTTATTTAACATTTTGCCCCAAAGTGAGTAGTTCAAATAAAAGACAACCTATGTATTATTTCAATGCAGAGTGGGAAGAATCCTATTGTTTTATTGAAAATAAAGGGAAATGCGTTTGCTTATTGCACAGTGGTACTGTTGCAGTGCCGGAAAAACAATGTTGAACACCATTTCCAAACTAATCACGGCTCTTAACATTAGCCATCCACTTAAATCTGAGTTGAGAAAGAAGAAAATTAATCAACTCAAATCAAACCTATCTACCCAGCAATCTGTTTTCATTAGACAAGTGGTAAAGTCTAAAATAATTAACTCTATTCAAGTGAAACCTTTGCAACAGCGACTTAAAGCCCTGTTGGAAGATGTTGATGATAAAATTTGATCTTATCTTGCACATAGAAGTACGCTGGCTGAGCAAAGGTAAAGTTCTTGCATGTTTTTTAAGTCTAACTGAAGAGATAAAAGAATTTCTGAAGTCCACAAATCAGAACTTTGAGCAACTAGAAGACGACAGCTGGTTAATGGACTTGGCTTTTCTTGCCGACATCACTGACAAATTGAACATTTTAAATCTTGAGCTCCATGGAAAAGATAGACAAACATGTGGCTCAAATTCAAAAGCAAAACTGATCTCGTGGATGTCACAAATGATGACAAAGTCTCTCGCACACTTCCCAAACATGAAGGAAATGGTATGTGACAGTGATTTTAACCATCACCATTTGTTATCCACATTCAAACACTTCTGGAACAAATTGAAAAGAGGATTTCAACAGTTCATCATTGAGCCTGTAGTTGCCTTTCCTGCGAATCCTTTCACTTGCCAAAAAGAGGTAAGAGAAATAGCTACATCAATTGCAAGTCTCATTCAAATAAGAGCAGAAGACGTGGAACTTAAGATTTTGGACCTTCAAAATGATATTGTTCTAAAACTCTGTGCAACAGATGAAAACTTTTGGAATCTGGTAGACCGAAAAAAGTTTCCTGCCTTAAAAAATGTAACATACAAAATAAAATCTTATTTTGGTTCCACTTATCTATGCGAAGTTCTTTTTTCAATAATGAACATCATAAAATCAAAATACAGATCTCAGCTTACAGTTGCCCATCTTGACAACTGCTTATGAATGGGAATATCATCCTACTCTCCCAACTACGAAAAACTGGCAGAAGAAATGCAGTGTCAAAAAATCACATTGACTTTATCAGAAAAATCACATGAAATAAGGATATCCATTTTCCATTAAGTGCTGATGAGCACGTATGATTAACTTGTGTTTAACTTTTTCTCATATTTGTTTGTTTATTTAAATCTAGATACAAGTAACAATACAAAGAATATTTTTTTAATTAACCGTAACTGGCAATCGATGTTAAAGTTAAGAATAATAAATATACTTGGAACAGCAGTTCAACGTTTTATTTTTTTAAAATAAATAAGATGAAAACTATTTATGATATTTATTTTGTAAAAACTCCTTAATTTTTCTTACAGGTAGATAAAAAAAGAGGAAATTCACATGGTAAGGTGAAAGAGTAATTGCCGAATAATTTAATTCATACCTTTTATATGTAAACTTACCTTTTTTATCTTATGGATTAATATATTATGTAACAGTAAATATGATTTTTTTTTGTATTATTTAATGCACAAATGCAAAATAAGCCTTGAAAAATTGTTAGCGCCCGCCACACTTTTCTGAAAACATGTATGTGCAATTAGCCACAAAAAGGTTGGGGACCACTGACATATGGGAAGCCATTTGGGGGTATTGCTGGATCCCCAGTCACTGTTGGGCAATCGTATAGCAACAATACTAGGAAGACTTTATTCCATTTTTATTTAATCTGGAGATTGCAACAATTTATTTCAGATGAAGACTAGGCTATTATCATTTATACCTCTCTCACCTAAAGATTTAACTACTGCAATGCAGTCTATATGGAGGCTACACCTTAAATTAAACCAGAAATTGAAGCCTGCGAAGAACGTGACAGTCCATTTGGTAAGTAGCATATCCCACCAGAAGAACAGGGTATCGGTGCTCTGGGATATGCACTGGCAACCTATTTGTTTCCTGGGTGCAGTTTAAGTGGTTAATTTTCATCTGCAAGTCTTCAGTGGCACAGGATGCAACAGTTTCAGAGAGCACCTCTGTCCCCATGACATATTGCTGTAGTTGCAGTCAGTGGAGCCCCATATGGTAGGTATTCAAACATGAAGGACCCTCAACTTCGGAATTCACTTCCCCCACTTGGTCTGAAAGATCCAAAATCTGTAGTCCATCAGTGCATGCTGTAGTGCTCATCTTTGCACACATACTTTTTTTTTGGGGGGGGGGGGGGGGGAAGGATGTGGTGAGGACTGATATTGGTGGGTGTGCCCACGTATTGCTGGGATACATATTTTTAATGGGTTATTTTCAGATTTTTAGGTTGTGAGTTTTATTCTTTATGAAATTGTACTTTTCATTATGTCAAAGTTGCCTGTGGCCCAAGATAGGCTTTTTTTAGTTTTAGTAAAAAAATCAAAGTAAGCTACATAAAAACCAGATATTTTAATATGCACATATTTAACACACGCATAAACAAATATATATATTTTTTTCAGGGAGCAAAAGATTTAACACAACAGCTAACCTGAAATATAGCTACACAACTGGAACTGCAAAAGTTGTACAGCTTTCCATCAGGCATTGTGGCTTGATATTGAGGTAAAGAGTTTCGTTTACAAAAGTGGCAAATAATTCCCATACCTAAAAGAAAAACGTAGTTTACACAGAAAGTAAATACAAGCAGTAGTGTAGAAATTTACTGGGTTATAATTTACCACTTCCCCTCATTTTATTAATGTAAAACCTAAACTTCATAATTAAATTTTCTTACCAAAAAAAACTATTAGGCTCTGAAAAATCACACACACACACACCAGAAAAAATACATATTTTAGTTCTTCCTGATCTTATTTGTTAAACCTCAGTGTTAAAGTATTTTTGTGTTCCTATCAAAAACTTATTAGTATGTCCAATTTAGTGATCAAGCTAATTCACTTTGTCTCCTTTTCCCATTCAGAAATCTTGATAGATTTATATATCCCTTTCCCAGAATAAATATCTTGGCTAAATGATACATCTTGTGAAGGAGACACAGTTGCAATGCCTCATGCATATAGACGGAATTTTATTCAGTATTGGATGGTATCAAATATGAAAAAAGTACCCCCTACATGCATGAAGACTGTACTATATCTGACTCTGTAGCATCACTAGTGTACACTATTTATTATGTCTCAACATTTTCCCCCCAGTAACCTACAAGCCTCAATACACTGGGAAACTTTTTAAGGGCGGGAGGGGGGGACAATTTGGGAGTCTTATCAGTGATGAAAAGCCACCATCCTTTTCACTTACTTTGTGATTTTGCATATTCTGATCTGTGTGTGTTCATGCATGCAGTTGAGCAGTATGGCTCCATATATCCATTAGGTCCTATGCACTGAGTCATTTCAAAAAACCTGCACTGAGCTCTGCAACCAGTACAAGTTGTTAATTTGCCATATTTCTAAAACATAAAACAAAGCAAAACAATGCATTAGTTATGACTTTACGTTATATTATAGTAAGTACACAGGAAGATACATTTCTGCTATTCTCACTTCATTAGAATCTTCCTGTATTACATAAAAGATCTAGAACATTTCTTCTGGCAAGGAAGGATGGCTTGGCTAAAAATAAATATATATTTTTTAATTTCAAGAGTATAGAAAACAATTTTGTGAACTGTGTTAGAGCCTAGGTAAGTCAGAGTGGTTACAATAGTTTGGAGATACCCATATTTATCGCTTCTTGCAGGCGGATAAATGGTGTAATGAGAGCAGAGAGAGTCTTTTCTTGGAGGGAGATGGGATGGGGAACTGAAGTTTAAAATAGGGATACTCTAGGCTCCAAAAAGAACTTCAACCATGCAGGAAGAAAGGGCACAAGTAATTAGGCACCAAAATAGAACTCAGTATGATATATGGAAAGTGGGATTTTATGTTAAATGCTAAAAAAAGAAACATTAAAAATGCTTTCATGTAGTTGAACTAAAATACATGGGATTTCTCAGCTGTTTATAGACATGCTTGCCAGAAGCTCAGAATGGGTGACGGAGGATGAATCACTTGATAAGGGAGAAGTGGTGGATGTGGTATACCTAGACTTTAGTAAGGCATTTGATACGGTCTCACATGATATCCTTATTGATAAACTAGGCAAATACAATTTAGATGGGGCTACTATAAGGTGGGTGCATAACTGGCTGGATAACCGTACTCAGAGAGTAGTTATGACTCCCAATCCTGCTGGCAAGGTATAACAAGTGGGGTCCCGCAGGGGTCTGTTTTGTGACCGGCTCTGTTCAATATCTTCATCAACGACTTAGATGTTGGCATAGAAAGTACGCTTATTAAGTTTGCAGACGATACCCAACTGAGAGGGACTGCAACTGCTTTGGAGGACAGGGTCAAAATTCAAAATGATCTGGACAAATTGGAGAAACAGTCTGAGGTAAACCGGATGAAGTTCAATAAAGACAAATGCAAAGTGCTCCACTTAGGAAGGAACAATCTGTTTCACACATACAGAATAGGAAGAGACTGTCTAGGAAGGAGTATGGCAGAAAGAGATCTAGGGGTCATAGTGGACCACAAGCTAAATATGAGTCAACAGTGTGATACTGTTGCAAAAAAAGCAAACGTGATTCTGGGATGCATTAACAGGTGTGTTGTAAACAAGACACGAGAAGTCATTCTTCCGCTCTACTCTGCGCTGGTTAGGCCTCAACTGGAGTATTGTGTCCAGTTCTGGGCACCGCATTTCAAGAAAGATGTGGAGAAATTGGAGAGGGTCCAGAGAAGAGCAACAAGAATGATTAAAGGTCTTGAGAACATGACCTATGAAGGAAGGCTGAAAGAATTGGGTTTATTTAGTTTGGAAAAGAGAAGACTGAGAGGGGACATGATAGCAGTTTTCAGGTATCTAAAAGGGTGTCATCAGGAGGAGGGAGAAAACTTGTTCACCTTAGCCTCTAATGATAGAACAAGAAGCAATGGGCTTAAACTGCAGCAAGGGAGATTTAGGTTGGACATTAGGAAAAAGTTCCTAACTGTCAGGGTAGTTAAACACTGGAATAAATTGCCTAGGGAGGTTGTGGAATCTCCATCTCTGGAGATATTTAAGAGTAGGTTAGATAAATGTCTATCAGGGATGGTCTAGACAGATTTGGTCCTGCCATGAGGGCAGGGGACTGGACTTGATGACCTCTCGAGGTCCTTTCCAGTCCTAGAGTCTATGATTACCTGTTTGGTTCATTCCCTCTGGGGCACCTGGCATTGGCGACTATCAGAAGACAGGATTACTGGGCTAGATGTACCTTGGGTGTGACCCAGTATGGTCATTCTTGTGTTCTTTTGTAAGCAGTAGGACTGGTTTCACCTTAAACCACTCCCAACGTAATTTTAGATACAAAATGGCCAAGCCCTTGTGCACCAGTATCTTATAGAAATACCCTCTACTTCCACTCTGAATGATTCTTGTAAGACTATCAGTAGTAAAATAGTTACTGGTGAAATACAACATACTTTCAGTGGATCAAAGGCTCCACTGAGGTTGTCTGATGTTATGATATATCATGGCTACTATGAATACTGTTGCAGCCAGCAGAGGTAACACTGATATTGTTAGAGCTGAAAATTCCTGGCTCTGGCAAATCCTGAAGAGTAGATTTCTCTTAATTTTAGAATATCTTGGGCTCCTGTCTTGATGCAGTTGAACCATGTCTAGAAGAGTTTCTATATATGTCAACTGATCACCCAATGACAAGTTGAGACTTTGAGTGAACTCTAGGTAATTATAACACCGTGATGGTGACGAACCGATTTCAGATACTCCCCACCACCATCAGTAGTATCATTCCACCCCACAAGAGCACTCTCAAACCATGCAGATAAGCCAAACTAGGCCAAGATAATCACTTAGCGAACACAAGCACTACAGATGCCAACACAAAAGGCAATACACAAAATGGATAGTGCTGATGTCTTATACAAATCTGATACAGCTCTCAGAGTTAGGTAAGGATCCAAATGTACACAAAACATCAACAAGATAGAGGTCACTGGCTTTGTGTTCTGTATCTAGTAGTATACTTGCTCCTGGGTGACCATCTTGAATTTTTCCTTTGAATGATTACGGTTTCATGTATCACAAAGTTCGATGAAGCCCTTCTAACATTTTAGGTATCTGTAAGCACTTAACAAAATTACGGAACAGATTTTATTTCAAGTAGCCCATGCTTGACGGTAGACTTTTTCCAAGAGGAATTTTCTGAAGCATCTTTTCCTAGTAATTTCTCCAAATCATTCAACACCTAGGTCCAGGGGAGAGAAGTGGACGGGCCCTTCCACTTCTGCTTGTCAGTCAGTCAAGAGGAAGATGTAAGGGCATAATTATTCTGTTTGCAGAGGGAACCTCGTTTGGGTACTTTTGGCTCAGTCTTTAAGGATTTATCATCAGTGACTAAGTCAAAGCCAGATGTCTATGCAGTCCCTGGAGAAACTTGTGGACCGTCAGTTCTTCCAGAGCAGAGTCTATAATATTATCTCGCCTCTGTAAAATGTACATACACAAACCCCAATTTGGTGAATTAATTTGCAACACAAAGCCTCACGGTACTCCAAAGAGTTTGGCTTCATGACCTGTGGAAGCCACTTTGAAGCAACCTGTGTTCTCGATCCGTTCTGCTTCAAGAGTGGCTGGGTCTGTGCTGATGTGGACAATCCTAGCACCAAGAAAAAGGGATTCAACTCTGGCTTCTATTTAGAGAAAACACGGTTACTCACCTTTGTAACTGTTGTTCTTCGAGATGTGTTGCTCATATCCATTCCAGTTAGGTGTGCGCGCGCCGCGTGCACGTTCGTCGGAAGACTTTTACCCTAGCAACACTCAGTGGGTCGGCAGGGAGTGGCGTCGCAGGTGCCCCCTGGAGGTGGCGCCACTAATGGTGCCCTCTGGATATATACCCCTGCCGACCCAGCTGCCCTTCAGATTGCCTTCTTGCCGGCGTACTACCGATAAGTGGGGCAAGGAGGGCGGGTTGTAGGAATGATAATGATCAACACAGTCTCGAAGAACAACATTACAAAGGGAGTAAACCGTGTTTTCTTTCTTCGCACGTCGCGTTGCTCATATGCCATATCCAGTTAAGGTGAAGCTCTCAAGCCTTATGTAGGCGTGGGTCGGAGTGAGATACTGGCAAAATGTCAAAAGCCGCTGAGCCAGAGGCTGCAGCCGATCCCTTGACTGTTAAACCAAGTCATACATGCAATAGCATAAGGGTATGGACCAAGGACCATGGAGCTGCGCGATAGAGTATCTCGTGGGTAGGTACACGACATCAGCAGGCGTGCAGACAGAAGCTCTGAGCCCTGGTAGATCAGGGCATATGATGTGGCTTGGGGAAAGGGAGCCAAATCAATAACAAGTGCGGGGGCACGTTATCACTCGAGGGATCGAGATCCTCTGAGAGGAAAACCAGTAGGTTGGCCTTTCCTTCGGTCTGCTACTCTATGCGCGACAAGAGTTGGGCGTGTTCAGGAAAATGGTTTTGTCCACTTCAAACAATAACTGCGAGCGTCTGTAATCAGGACGTCCAGAGAGTGCAACTGCTGCCCATCGGCGTTGAGCGTGGATGAACAGGAAAAAGGGCAGAACACCCAGATACACTCGTAGGGAGGAAAGTCCACGTGAGGACGCTAAACTGGCACCTTGGCTTTGGAAAGAAATAGTGCAGGGGGAACCACCGTAAGAGCCCTGTTGCTCGGAGACTCGTCTGGCTGATGAAGGCTACGAGGGAAAGCTTCCTCCAAGACAGGCATCAGCAATGGGGGAAGACATAAGTCTGGTTAAAAACCATGTTGAGGTCCCAGGTTGGGGCTGGGCGGTGTACCGAAGGGTGTACAGCGCGCCCAAGCCCTAGAGGAACCCTCAAACCCATAGAAGAGTGAAAACACAGAACGATCTACCTCGCAGCCTGGGAGGAAGGTAAAGAGGCTGCAAGTGTAACCCGCAGCAATGACACCGCTAGGCCTGCTGCCAGTAGCCAGAGGGTATCCAAAATAAGGAACGAGATCAGCAGGATAAGAATTAAGCCGTTTCGCACTCTGTATAAAACGCTCCACCTGGCACGGTACGTGCCAGCGTGGAGCTTCCTGCTACCTCACTATCACGCAGCACCAACCGTGAGGTGAAGGAAGACTGCAGGGTCCCGGGTGCTGAAGTCTGCCGTGGTCCTGAGTGGGGAATGCGGGTAATGAGTTGGCTATGAATGCCGAGAATGGTGTATCAGGCTGCCCGGACCACGCTGGACGTGACCAGTACTGATGCGCACCTGCCCTGCCCGAGTTTGAGCAGGACTCAATACGGGGGAGGTGTGCCGTCTATGCCTGAGAACACGTAGAGATCCGGTCCCGGGGAGAACCGTGTAAGAGCAGAACTCGGGACTATTTCCCTGTATCCCGGTAAGCGAACAGCGTCCATTAGTGGTGGAAAAACCAGTTTTTTCTCCGGCACAAAAATGCAGCCACTGGTCAGGCGACCACCCAGAGACAGGAAAGCCGAGTTGAAGTGCAAAGCGTTCCATCCTGGGAGAACAAAGGATGCTCACTGAATTATCGAGTGGCTATGCAAAAAGGCCGAATGGTGCACCCGACAAGGGAGAGGCCATGATCCTACCCAGGTTCTCATGACACGCCGTTGCTGGCGTAACACGCGTCGGCCTGTCTGCGTGCCTGGATCCCGGCACATACCAGCGCTGCCATCATGCGAGGAGCGCATCCCGCGCAATCAGGGAGGGGGTAGTCCACCGTCAAGCAGTCATAGGTGCCGAGGAAGGGTATCATGACCTATAGCCTTGTCCAGGTGGAAGTGCACGACTTCGGATGACAGCCACGCCTTAAACCGTAGCGTGAAGCCAGATCGCTCGCTCGAGTCCAGATATCAGCTCCTTGAATCCCCCCATGGGAACCAGAGAGGACTCCATATGGGCATCACCTAACAGAATACCCGCAGCCACATGTGAGTACTTGTGTCTGGATCCCCAATGACCATCGTACAGTACACGCATATCAACAGTGGAAGTGGAGGCCTATGCCACGCACTGGGAAATCCTGTGGGCCGTTGAAGCCAAACAACAAGACTGTAAACTGGAACACCAACGGTGGCTAGAAAGTGGAGTATGTCCTGTCAGAGAAGATGCATGCGAAGCGTCCTCCATATCGAGGGCGGCATCAACTCAGATCCCAGGACAATGTCCCAGAATACCATCGAACTTCAACCTTACATAACGGTTCAACTGTGGCGGACAGTATAGACAGTCTACGGGTGGGAGGGATAAGGAATACCCTCTGCCCCCTCCATGCCGCGCACCACTATAAAGAAGCCCGGAGGATCCCTGAAGAGACAAGGTGAACAAATGAGGCCCGCATCTCCACCATGCTGTAGAACAGTGAACGAAGTAACTGGACCACGCCAATAGGAACGAGGATGGATCAGGCCTGTAACCGTACGCCACCTCGGCGCACCTTCGAAAGATGTCTTTGGTCCCGTATCGATTGCGAGGACCACTCGACTGGCCCTCTCTTCGTCCCTACGTCTCTGCGACCACGTCAGCCCGCGTTGTCTGCCAAATCCCCGATCGTGCAAGACAAGAGTGAGTGTGTTGCTGGGAACGGAACGCGCAATAGGACTTGGGTAATGCACCCGAAGATCGGGACCCTTCCTGCAGCTTGCCGTGGTGATTCACCGCAAAAGAAGCCTCCAACCAACAAACTGTATCGTCGAAAGCAGAATTTCAAAACCTGACGTCATGAAGCCTATATGGAACGAGGCGTGAGGGAAGCCTGGCGCTCGTTTTCCCTTACCTCAAGGGGGGCGTGGACTCTTGGCGGAGTCTGATGAGAAGCTCCATAAATAATCCATCAGCATCCATTTACTTTATAGGACTAAGAAGGCCACGATGCCACGGAAGGCTATAAGGCCGTTGGCTACAGTAACACTTGCGATAGTAAGGTCACTCGCGCAGCCCCTAAGATTTGGGGCGACGCCTGGGCCAATCCCTCCTGTTCTAACCACTGAATGACCAGGACAGGGAGGACACCGACCAAGCAAAGACGTCGAACCCTCCCAATAGAGATCGGAATCGCCTGGATGACCAAGATAAACAGTAGGCCCGCAATGGGGAACCGAAGATAGAATATCCACACCGGGCATTCCTCCGGCCTGCTGCACCTGGAAGCCACACGAAGCGCTACCCTCAGGTAAGCCTATGGCCCCTGAACGTGCGTGGGCAACACCAAATCGGCCAAAGCATAAGACCTCCGTGGGAAGACTCGTGAACCAAATGGCCATGGAGGTCGAAAATCACGGTATAAGTCGCTGACTCACCAACCTTCCCAATGGCACTGGGAACGGTACGGAAGCACACTGGGTACGAATGAGATCCCGACCTCCGACTACAGCGGTGCCGGAGGTCAACGGACTCG
Organism: Chelonoidis abingdonii; assembly: GCF_003597395.2. Lineage (NCBI taxonomy): Eukaryota > Metazoa > Chordata > Testudines > Testudinidae > Chelonoidis > Chelonoidis abingdonii. The sequence goes on from NC_133769.1 coordinate 334,028,840, forward strand.
AGGGCGTGGTGGAACGGCAGTCACAGCGCCGAGCGGAGGGACCGAACGGGCCGAGATTACGGCGTGACGACACCGAACGGTCGCGATGCGACGTGCGAGATGGAGCACGACGCATCCATGAGCTGCCAAGAGACATTACCTGCACTGGCGTCGCCGGGCAGAAGCATCTTCTCGTCATGGCAATGAAAACCCTCGCCTGGAGAATGCCCCGGCATGGAGGGAACATAATCTGACCACAAGTGCGTACCGGGAGATGTCAGCACCGGGATCTACGCCACCGGGATATTGTATCAACGACTGACCGCAGTTTCCGGCAGGTCGGTCCGGGCGATTTGCTAGACCAATCTCTGTCGCACTCAGGATGCACGGGAACAGAGACAGGGAGCTCGACATTGGCGTGCGCCGGGAGCAGGCAGGCACGGATCGATTGGCCCTGTGGACCGATCATGTGCCGCTCGCGGTGCCTAGGTTGTTGGTCGCCGGCGATCCAACTGAGACTGACCTCTGGCTGCGGTGCCGTGCACAAGAAGCAGCAGAGCAGGAACTCAACCAAACGGCACCTGCCAGGACAGTCAGTACTGGCTCAAGGCCCTTGTGGGACCGGGAATCGACGTGCCAACTGTAGAGCCGCGCTAGATCGGTGCCGGGTGACCGAGTTAAGATAGCTCTCTGGCTGCGGTGCCGTGCAGAAGCACAGGAGCAGAAATCAACCCAGCGCAGCCGGGGAGCATCAGTGCACCGATTCGATGGCCCTTGTGGACCGGACGACGGGTCGACGTAAGCCTGCGGGCAGGATCAGTGCCGGGCGATCCGGACTTAGAACGAGCTCCTGCTCGGCAGTTGGCACAGAAGCAGCAGGAGCAGGGAGCTCAAACACGGCTGTCCAGGCAAGCCTGTCGGTAACTGCAGAGGAGTCGTGGCTCCTCAACCAAGAGAGGAGCGTGCCAGTCGACCTTGGTGCCGCAACGGCCGCCAGCGGGGTCGGCAAGGAGCTTCGCCGCCAAAGTACCCGCGCTTGTGTAGAAGTTAGGGAAATGAAAAGCCGCTCCAGGTGTTCCGGTCGAAACGCCGGACAAAGGGGCAACTTATCTGCGAAATGCAATCCCCCGACACCGAAACCAGGACCCTGTGGACCTCACAACGGTGAGGCTCGGCCAAGCACAGACAAAATGGTTGAGCCGGCAGGGCTCGGCACCGGTTGCAGGGAGGGGCTACCCCGAACCTAAACTAATCACAACTAGCTAAAAAAAAACAAAAAGGATGAAAAACACAAGAACTACGAGTAGCTAGGGAAGCGGAGGTCAGCTAAGCTGCGCTCCACTGTTCCAACGACCGACACGGGCGGTAAGAAGGAACTGAAGGGCGGCTGGGTCGGCAGGGGTATATATCCGGCACCATAGTGGCGCCACTCCAGGGGGTGCCCTGCCGACCCACCGAGTGTTGCTAGGGTAAAAGTCTTCCGACGAACGTGCACGCGGCGCACGCACACCTAACTGGAATGGATATGAGCAATCACTCGAAGAAGAATCAATCGTTTGAAGGATTCCAGGCCAATTTTATGCCCATCTTAATGGAAATTTCCAGAAGTGCCTCTTGGAGAGTTTGCACGTTGTGGGTGACATTTCTAATCAGACATGACAGCCACACAATTTCCTCAACTCCCAAGCACAAAATACAAAAGTCAAGCTCACTTGTGAGGAATATCTCACAGCAGCACAAACCATGTAAAGCAAAAACTGAGCACAGTAAAGACCTCAAGGTAGAGTCTATGGAGGACTGGAATCCAGGAAAAAAGACCTAAGAGCATTGAGTAATTACTCCAAAGTCTATGCAGATAACCACTCAAAGGTTCTAAGCAAAATCTGGAAGCACCAATGCAATCATGCTAAAAGGGGGCTTTATAGATAGACTGTATCCAGGAGCAGAATCAGAAAGCAGGAATGCAGTATGAAGGAGGCCAGACTAAATGAGTTCGATTATCTCTTCTGCCCTTTAAGTCTATGAGTCTAGGAGAAATCACTGGAGCCTCCACAAGATTCTGGACTAGAAGAAGAGATCAAAATTAAGCTGTCAGGCCTTTAAGGCTACCAGCACTCCACAGTATGGAAAAACAGACATGCAAAAAAATTGAAAATTTATTATACACTGAATGTTGCGAGAACACTCTGAAGGATATCCTATGTCTAAAGAAGGAACGGTGGGCAAAACAGAGTTGCAAAGGCAGCCTGTAGCAGGGTGGTCACCCGCTCCTCCCTGGAAGGGCTTAAAACAGCCCTGGAGAGGGCTGGGGTAGGGGGAAAAGCTTAGCTGATTGGTAAGCAGCTGCAGCTGGGACCACACCCCAAATAGACCCAGCTGGCCCTATAAAGGGCAGGGAAGCCAGGAGCAGGAACATTCTCTCTCTTGCCTTTGGAAATGGAGGGACCAGGCTGCCTTGGGAACTGAGGAAGGTACCAAGGGTAGGGCAGTGCTGGGAAAGGGCCAGGGAGCTGGGGAGCTTCAGCCTAGCAGAGCCCCAGGCTGCAGGCCAAAGGAAGCGCCCACTAGAGGATACTAGGGCTGCAGAGGGGCAGCTCCACTATAGGTAGAGGCAGCAGGTCCAAATCCAACCTTGTCTGTGATGAGTGGCTTATACTGCAGTTTGCCCCAGGGAGTGGGGGCTAGTTGGTGACTGGCAGTAGCCTACAACTGAGAAGAAGTGGGGATAGTGGGTGGGGCTTCACTGGGAGGGGAGACTCAGAGATTGAGGGGTGTACTGCCAGTGGCAGTACCCTTGCGTGCAAGGGGCACCGGGTCCAGGACAGACATGGGGGCCAGGCAAAGCGGGACACCAGCCTGAAGAGGGCGCTCCAGCAGCTGGAGAGCTAATTCTCAGAAGGTACCAGCAGGAGGTGCCACAGGGGTGAGTCCCGCACGGATACACAGCCAGACAAGGTCACAGAGACCTTATTGCATGCCTGGAAGAAAGGAAGGACCACCTGGATGTCTGACCACGGAAATGGCATTTAATATACAATCAGTAGCGTAAGAAGGTGTCAAGGCCCACTACCAGTGTTTCTGAGATTCAAACAGACTTGCAGTTAAAGAAGTTCCTATTCTGCTTCATGCTGCAAGCTTGAAACTTTACAGTGAGAAAATCTGTGCTGATGGTATCTAGAAAGAAATTTCTAAATCCAAATCTAGAGATCTTAATTTGCTTAATGGTATTTTATACTAGAGAGCCAATGTCTTTATATTTTCATCCCATGAGTTTCTGCATGGACAAAAACTGCACTATAAGTAATACAATTTTCCCAGTGGTACATTAAGGTGTAATTCTATGAAAAGATTCTGGAGGTATCTAATCACAATTAAAGCTCTCACAGTTTGTCACTGAACCCTACAAGGAGATTTTAGCAGTTTTGCAATATTGATAGTACAGTGTTTAACACAATATTTTGTACAGAAAAATCTCCCTCTCCAATCCCATTACCACTTCTTCCAACTCAAACTCCTGTGCCACCTATTCTTCTGAATCTTTTTTCAATATCTTGTTTCTACTCTTGTCGGCCCTCCACCAAGCTAGTATGTTTGAATGTTAAAACCATTTGCAATCCCAAAAGTATATTAAATGTATAAACTTTTCAGCTTTCACTTTATGTTAAGTACTAAACAGTATTAGACACAATATAGGCATCACAGATGGCTTTTGTTTGAAATAGCACATGGTTCTGAGATATTACAAAAGACAGTTTCCATTTATTCTGAATTCTGCTGGTGAGGACCTGCTGTAAAATCTAACCTTTACTGTAGAAATAAATGATGAAATCTAACTCTAACTCTTCATTAACATTCTCTCTCACAGTTGTGAAGACAACTGTCAAAACTCAAAAATATAAGACAAAGTTGTGTTCTCTATTTCCAGGATAACAGAAAACCTGAAACAATATTTCTGAGAAATGTAATGCTCTCCCTTTCATCACAATGGGTTATTGTTTTTATTTGTTAAGCATCAACAATATGCTCAGTCCAATAGACCAGATGAAGAAGATAGCCCTTACCTTGGAAGCCTTAAAACCCTGAAACCAGCAGAGAAAAAAGATAAACCAAGATGCACTAAGAGAATGAGAGGAAGAAGTTACCTTAGATAAATTTTTGAAGTCTTAAATATTGTGGACCTTAAGGAAAAAATGGGTCTTCAGATAGGATGAAAACGAAGAAACTAGAGAGATCCTCAACGCTGGAATTGAAAAGGCGTTCCAAGTAGGGGCGGCTTGAAGACTGACCGAAGGAAAAGGAAATAAAGCAAAGCAAGAGGTCACTAAAGCTAGCATTGCTGGTAGCCCAACACTGTAGCATTTAATTTCAGAAAGGGGAACTACACAACAATTAAGAAGTTAGTGAAACAAATTAAAAACTACAGCACCAAAAGTGAAATCCCTGCAAGCTGCATGGAAACTTTTAAAAGACACCATAATAGAGATTTACCTTAAATGTATACCCCAAATTAAAAAACATACTAAGAGAACCAAAAAAGTGCTACCGTGGCTAAACAACAAAGTAAAAGAAGCAGTGAGAAGCAAAAAGGCATGCTTTAAAAAGTGGAAGTTAAATCCTAGTGAGGAAAATAGAAAGGAGCATAAACTCTGGCAAATTAAGTGTAAAAATATAATTAGAAAGGTCAAAAAAGAATTTGAAGAACAGCTAGCCAAAGACTCAAAAAGTAATAGCAAAAACATTTTTAACTACATCAGAAGCAGGAAGCCTTCTAAACAACCAGTGGGGCTACAGGACGATCGGGATGCTAAAGGAGCACTTGACGACAATAAAGCCATTGTGGAGAAACTAAATGAATTCTTTGCATCTGTCTTCACAGCTAAGGAGATGAAGTAAATTCCCCAAAGCCATTCTTTTTAGGTGACAAATGTGGTTTTTGAACAAATTGATAAACTAAAATAGTAAGAAGTCACCAGGACCAGATGGCATTCACCCAAGGGTTCTGAAGGAACTCAAATGTGAAATCGCAGGACTACTAACTCTAGTCTGTAATCTATCATTTAAATCAGTTTCTGTATCAAATGACTGGAGGGTAGCTAATGTGAAGCCAATTTTTAAAAAGGGCTCCAGATATGATCCCAGCTATTACAGGCCGATAAGTCTGACTTCAGTACTGGGCAAACTGGTTGAAACTATAGTAAAGAACAAAATTGTCAGACACACAGATGAACAGCAGGTTTAAAATAAACAAAAGGAAGTATTTCTTCATGCAGCCCACAGTCAAACTGTGGAACTCTTTGCCAGAGGATGATGTGAAAGCAAAGACTGTAACAGAGATCAAAAAAGAATTAGCTAAATTCATGGAGAATAGGTCCATCAATGGCTATTAGCCAGGATGGTAAGTAGGGTAACCAGATAGCAAGGGGGAAAAATCAGGACGGGGGTAGTGGGTAATAGGCACCTACATAAGAAAAAGCCCCAAATATCAGCACTATCTCCATAAAATCAGGACATCTGGTCACCTTAATGGGCAGGGATGGTGTCCCTAACCTCTGTTTGCCAGAAGCTAGGAATGAGTGTCAGGGAATGAATCACTTGATGATTACCTGTTCATTTCCTCTGGGGCACTGGCATTGACCATTGTCAGAAAACAGGATACTGGGCTAGATGGACTTTTGGTCTGACCCAGAATGGCCGTTCTTATGATAAAGAGGGTAAGAAGGAATACAACAGAACTTCTTAACTTTTAAAACAGATGGTGACTTTAAACATCACTATTTCATTGTTCATTTTAGAAGGATTACTGATTCTAATATCACCAAGTTGGATGAAGCCCTTCTAATGTTTCAGGTACCTATAAGCACCTGGAATAAAATCTGTTTCCTAATTTTGTCAAATAGCCCATGCTTGATGAAAGGAAGGTGGCAAGGGCCAGGTGGAATCCGTGGCGGGCCAGGCGAGGCAGTGGGGGTCGGGGCACCAAAATACAACTGTGTATTATTGAGTCTGTAAAAACCTACATAAATAAATTAATGATTTGGACATGTATATGTGCATATTTATTTGTTTTTCCTAAAGTAAAGTAGGAAAATTTATCAGAGCAGCCACAAGCAAGAGTTGATGGCTGCACTGAGGCCACCAAAAATTGGGTCGTGAGAACTCCTGGTCTACATAATACTTGGCCCTACCATGAGTTCAGGGGACTGGAGTAGGTGATCTCTAGAAGTTCCTTCCAGTCCTACGAATCTATGATTCTATAAAAGGTATGGAAAGCAACTTCCTACCCTCAGTTAAGTGGTTTCAGGGAGTGGGGGGATGAGTAAATGTATAGTCTGGTTCAGAGAAAACTCAGATGACACTTTAGGTAGGAATTTAAGGGGTGGGTATAGGGAAACCTTGTTCTTGAAAAATATTGTAAATGAGGATCTATCATCAAAATCCTGATTTCTCCAACTCCAACTGCCCATGTAATAGCTATTTAAAAGGCCATCTTCATAGAGAGGTTCAATAAGAAACAGGTCACCACTGGTTCAAATGGGGTCTTGTGAGACCTCTGAGAAGTAGATTAAGATCCCAACCTAGAGTGAGGAGTTGTTACTTGAGATAATCCCAGTCCATTGACGAACCTTACAGTTGTAGGGTGAGCAAACACTGAGAATCCTTCCAGTCACCCATTTCCTTCAGTGGAAAAAAACGATTACCTGCCTTTCTGTAACTGTTGTTCTTCAAGATGTGTTGCTCCTGTCCATTCCAAGTAGGTGTGTGCACGCCACATGCAGAGTTGTCAGGTTTTCCCCTTAGTAGTACCTGTCGGTTGGCTGTGGAAGCCCCTGGAGTCTGCCTTCATGGTATTATATATAAGTCCCTGCCGACCTGCTGCCTCTTCAGGTCCTTCTTGCCAGACTACTCCGACAAAGAGGTAGACACGTGGGTGTTGAAATGGACATGAGCAACACATTTCAAAGAACAACCGTTGCAGGAAGATAGGTAACCATTTTTTCTTCTTCTCGTGCTTGCTCATGTCAGTTCCAAGTAGGTGACTCCCAAGCATCTCCTAAGAAGAGGGGTCGGAGATCAGAGAGTCACAGACTGCAGCACCTCTCTACCAAATACAACATTATCTCTGCCCTGCTGTGCAATGGTGTAGTGCGACGTAAAGCTGTGGATTGATAACCATGTTGCTACCCTGCAGATGTCGTGAATGGGGGACCTACGCCAGGAATGCCACCAACGATGCCTGCGCTTTTGTGGAGTGTGCTGTCAGTGCGGGGGCAGGTATCTTCACTAGGTCGTAGCACGCCCTGATACAAGACGTGATCCATCAGGAAATTTCTTGTGACGATACTTGAAGTCCCTTCATGCACTCTGCAATTTCAACCAAGAGTTGTGTTGATTTTCAAAATGGCTTCATTCTTTCAATATAAAAAGCTAACACTCGCCTGACGTCCAAGTAAGTGAAGCATTCACTCCCCGTTGCTGGAGTGCAGTTTAGCAAAGAAAACTGGGAGAAATGTGTCCCAATTTGCATGGAAATGTGAAACTACCTTTGGGAGAAAGGCAGGGTGGGGCCACAACTCCACCTTGTCCTTACAGAAGACAATATATGAGGCTCAGAAGTCAAGGCCTTAAGTTCAGACATCCTCCAGGCTGAAGTTATAGCCACCAGGAACACTACTTTCCAGGAAAGGTAAAGAAGTGAGCATGTTGCTAGGAGTTCAGCGGGAGGCCCCATCAGTCTTGAGAGCACCAGGTTGAGCTCCCACAGGAGCATTGGTTGCTTTATTTGAAGGTACAGTCTATTTAGTCCTTTGAGAAAATGGCCGACCATGGGGTCAGTGAAAATCAATTGGCCACCCAAATCTGGATGGAAGGCTGAGATGGGGGACAGGTGCACCTTTACTGACGACACTGTCAGGCTCTGCTGTTTCAGATATAGTATACAGTCCAGGATATAAGGAATCAATGACTGCAAAGGTGGAGTGTCCTTTTGTAATGACCAAATAGAGAATCTCTTCCACTTAGTCAAATAAGTGGCTCTCTAACAGGGTCTGAGCATGCCAGTTCCAAGGGGTTTAGCGATGGAATTTCCACGCCGTGAGGTGCTGAGACTCTAGATTGGGATGTTGGAGGCAGTCATGGTCCTGCATGATCAAGTCTGGGACCAGGGGCAGAGTCACTGGTGTGTCCACTGACAAGTCTAGAAACTTGGTGAACCAATCCTGGCACAGCTACGCCGGTGCTATTAATATCATTGATGCTCTCTCTCTTCTGACCTTTAGCAGGACCTTGTGTACAAGAAGGAATGATGGGAACACATATAGCAGGTGGTCCTTCCAAGGAAGGAGAAAAGTGTCCATGAGCAACCGTGGGCAGTGATTCAGGAAGGAGCAGAACTGCTGATATTTCCTGATGTGCCTTGTTGTGAACAAGTCTATCTCGGGAATTCCCCACTGTTGGAAGATATTCACGACATGCAGGCAACAGGACCTCTCAGGTCCTTGTGATTGTGAAATGACCTGCTGAGACAATCAGCCAGTTTGTTCTAAAAGCGCAGAAAGTATGCCGCCTCTACATCAGGGATAATCAATTATTTTTTGTCAAGGTCCAAATTTCTTGGTCAAGGTATAATCAAGGTCCAGACTTCAAAGAAAATAATTTAAAAAATACTAATGATGATGATAAGTAGTAAATAAAAAGATTTTGGGGTCCGTTCAAAAGCATCTGGTGGTCTGGATTTGATTCATGGTCCACCTATTGACTACCCCTGCTCTAGATGTATCAAGTGGGCAATGGAGAAATCCCACAGTTTGAGGGCTTCCTGTCACAGGGGAGCGGTGCAAGCACCACCCTGTTCGTTTATATAGAAAATCACTGTTGTATTGTTGGTCAATACCGATACACATCTGCCCTCCACAGGGATTTGGAATGTCTGGCAATCAAGGCAAACTGCTCTTAGCTCCCTGATGTTGATGTGCAGGGAAAGTTCTGCTTGGGACCAGAGGCCTTGAGTCCTGAGTCTTCCTACATGCACCCCCCATTCCACCACTGATGCGTCCATGACTGGAAAAGGATGCCCCTGCGCACACCACTTGTGGGTTGAGCCACCACAGGGAAGGACTCAATAACTGGTGGAGGGAGTGTGACTATCTTGCCTAGGTGGTCTCGGTTTGGTCTGTACAATGAGGCCAGCCAGGCCTGAAAAGGTCAGAGTCATAGTCTTGCGTGCTGTACACATATGTACAAGCTGCCATACAAACAAGCAGCTTCAGACAATTTTGCACTGTAGTAGTGGGGTGTCCTTAAGTCCTCTACGATGGCACCCACTGTCATAAAATGAGATTCTGGGAGGAATGCTTTGGCATGACCAGAGCCTAGGAGAGCTCAGATGAATTCTGAGTGGGGGTTAGAGTTGACTTTGTCACATTTAAGTATTCGTCCGAGCCTGTCAAAAGTTGTCCTTATCAGGCTCATGTGCTCCTCAACCTGAGTCCTGGTGCGGCCCTTAATTAGCCAGCTGTCTACTTGTACTTGTTGCATCCTCGGGAAGTGGCTATGACCAACATGCACTTGGGGAACACCTGAGAGGCCACCGATAGGCCAAAGGGAGAACCATGAACTTATAATGGGTGTTTTGACCACGAAGCAGAGGAACCGCCTGTGCGACAGGACTAACAACAAGTGAAAGTTCATTCCTTCAAGTCAAGGGTGGCATTCCAGTCCCCTGCATCCAGGGAAGGAATAATAGAAACCAGGGTGCCCATGCGGAACTTCAGCTTTTTCATGAATCTGTTGAGGTTTTCCAAGTCTAAAATAAGCCTGAGTCTACCGTTGGCTTTCAGGATTAGGAAATATCGTGAATAAAACCCCTTGCCCCGGAATTTCTGAGGAACCTCTTTTTTTGTTCCAACTTCTAGGAGCATTTGCACCTCCTGTATGAGAAGTTGCTTGTGAAGAAGGTCCCTGAAGAGGGATGGGGAAGACAGCTGCGAGAGAGAAATGGAGCGAACAGAACTGAAGAGAATATACCAATTCTACCATGTGCAAGACTCAATTGTCTGAGGTGATCCGGGCTCAGGCATGGTAGAAATGTGATAGATTGTTCACAAAACGGTGGGCAGGATCCAGGTTCTGGTCTGATGCGTCGCTCCTGGGCACCTCTTCAAACGTTTTGCTTAGGGGCCGAAGACTGCCTCGCCAAGCCCTGGCCTTGACTGAAAGAGGGATGAGGTGGCCTTAGCCTATTATTCCTGCCACGTATATTGGCCAAACCAGATAGTCTCTATGTAAAAGAATAAATGGACACAAATCTGACATCAGGAATTACAACATTCAAAAACCAGTAAGAGAACACTTCAACATCCCTAGTCACTCAATAACGGACTTAAAAGTGGCAATTCTTCAACAAAAAACATTCAAAAACAGACTTCAACATGAAACTGCAGAACTAGAATTAATTTGCAAACTGGACACCATCAAATTAGGTCTGAATAAAGACAGAGTGGATGGGTCATTACAAAACCTAATTTTACCATACTAATTTCCCCCTACCATTACTCACATCTTCTTGTCAACTGTTTGAAATGGGCTACCCTCATTACCAATACAAAAGTGATTCTTCCTCCCTTGGTATTCTACTGTTAATTGAATTGTCTCAGACTGCCCCCACTTGGTAAGGCAACTCCCATCTTTCCATGTATGATATGTGTGTGTGTGTGTGTACACACATATATACATATACATACATATACATACATTATATATATATATATATACACACACACACACATATATACACCTACACATACACACCTGCTACTGTATTTTCCATTCCATGCATCTGATGAAGTGGGTTCTAGCCCATAAAAGTTTATGCCCAAATTTGTTAGTCTCTAAGGTACCACAAGGACTCCTAGTTGTTTTTGCTGATACAGACTAACACGGCTACCACTCTGAAACACTTCCTGCTGTAATCCTGTCTAGGATGAGCAGGGTAGAAGCGTGGGGGATGCGATGATCTGAAATGTTTCCTTTGTGGGGCTGGTGTATGAAACCCCAAAGATTTTAGTGTTGCTCATGAGTCTTTGAGAGTGTGGAGCTTGGCATCTGTTTGCTCCGAGAACAACCCTGAGCCCTTAAGGGCAAGTCCTGAATTGTTTGCTGGACAGAAGAACATAACAATGGCCCTATTGGGTTAGACCAAAGGTTCATCTAGCCCAGTATCCTGTCTTCTGACAGTGGCCATTGCGAGGTGCCCCAGAGGGAATGAACAGAACAGGTAATCATCAAGTGGTCCATCCCCTGTCACTCAATCCCAGCTTCTGGCAAACAGAAGCTAGGGACACCATTCCTGCCCATCCTGGCTAATAGCCATTGATGGAACTATCCTCCATGAATTTAGCTAATTTCTTTTTTGAACCCAATTATGGTGTTGGCCTTCACAACATCCTCTGGCAAGGAATTCCACAGGTTGACTGTGCATTGTGTGAAATACTTCCTTTTGTTTTAAACCTGCTGCCTATTAATTTCATTTGATGACCCCTAGGTTCCTGTGTTATCAGAAGTTGTAAATAACACTTCCTTATCTACTTTCTCTATACCAGTCATGATTTTAGAGATCTCAATCGTATCTCCCTTTCGCCATCTCTTTTCCGGTCTGAAATGCTGAAGCCTGCAGCCACAAGCTCCTTCTCACAGCTATGGTGGTTGAGATAGTGCGGGTTGCTGAGTCTAGAAAGGCTTGCAAGGAAGTTCTTGATCTTGCCTGGATTTAGCTGGAAGCAACTCTTTAAACTTGGTCAGAGCATTCCAAGAATTAAAATTGTAGTAGCTGAGGACCGCTTGCTAGTTGGCAATACCAAGACCACGATTCCTGGGAAACAGCCAAGAAAGTTAGGTCCAAATGCACATTCTAACAAGGGGGCAAGGAAAGAAAGAGTACTCTGCATCAGAAAAAGAAGCCAAATTCAAGACACAAAAGGGGTGTTCTGACCTGGAAAAGGGATCAAATGTTAACTCATGAGATGGAAGGACAGAGAGAGATGGAACTGGTACTCAGGCCAGAGTATAGGCCTGGTCTGCAGTACAAAGTTAGGCCAATGAAAGACAGCTTACGTCAACCTAGTTGTGTATGCGTCTACACTTAATCTTCCACCACTCTAAGAGCTCTATTATGCCAACACAGTATCACCACCTCCCTGAGCAGCACAGAGCCAAGATCCATGTACTTAGGTCAACACAGTACATGTAGACACTGTTACTTATGTTGACTCAAACTGCCCTCCAGCGGCTGTCCCACAGTGTCCAATACTGATGATTCTGGTCATCATCGTGAACCCTACTGCTCACCAATTTTTGAAATTCTCTTTCCTGATTGCCTGGCTTAGCAACCACACTTAGCAGCTCTACATTATAGAGTGCAACAGGCCAGCTGACCACACTGCCCACACTCCAGATGTGGTTCTGCCTGTAGCAGACATGAGATATTGGATCTCTTAGGCCTGTGGAGAGAAGAGGCTGTGCAGGCACAGATCCAAACCAGCCACAAAAACACTGACCTCTACAAGCAGACTGCTCATGAGATGCAGGAGAAGTATAAATGGCGGAGAGCAGCAGTGCCATATGAAACCAAGGAGCTGTGGCAGACATACCAGAAGGCTAGGGAGGCCAACAATTGACCCAGTGCCAAGCTGCAGACCTGCCACTTTTATGAAGAGCTACATGCCATATTTGGTGGAGACCCCACCACCAACCCCGACAAAAACACACACCCCAGCACAGTGGATACCTCCAAGGAGCCCAAATCACAGGTCCCTGCCATGAACAGTGAGGCTGAGGAGGTGGTGAGGGATGAGGAAGAGGAGGCAGCATATGGGGGTTAGGTGACCAGGGGAAATCCAGTAAGCAGTGAGCCACAAACTGTTTTTGACTCCACCTCGGTCTAGCCATTTGAGCATGGGCTAGGCCAATGCAAGGAAGGAACCTCAGGTCAGTGTGTAGAAAAACTTTCAATTACAGGGATGGATCACCCAAAGTAGAAGGATATAGCTTTTGACTTTCATTAATTTACTTGACTTGAAGACATACTGGTACAACCAAGAGAGCTGCTATCTGCTTTTGATTCCTCTCTAGAGAGTTAGGCAGGGGAGCCCATGAGGACCAGTTTCTTTATGTACATAGTGATGGGGCCCGTGAATCCTCCTGAGTGATCTCAAACTTTCACAGAGGTACTCTGCAATCCTCTGCCAAAGGTTTACAGAGGGCTGCCTTATTTTTTCCTTTGTGTTAGGATACTTTCCAAAGCCACTCAGTGGTAACTTCAGCAGGCACCACTGCACTGCGTGGGTGGCTTCAGGACGCCAGCAGCAGCTGTGCTCTCTTCTCTGCCTTTGCTATCCTCTAGAGAGAGATATCAGCTAAAATCACCACTGAGGTCTTCAGGATGTTCCCCTCCACACCCAGACCCACAGAACGCCTCAGCCAGATAAGGAGAAGGAAGAGGACTCAGGATGACATGTTCAATAAGATCATGCAAGCCAGTGCCGCACTGAACTGTGAGCAAAGGGCCTGGACGATGAATATTGTAGTCCCAGCAGGAAAAGCAAAGGGAAATGCACCAGGACATGATGTGGCTTCTCAGGCAGCACAGACAGATGCCGCAGCCTGTGGTGGACCTGCAGGTTCAACAATACTGGGCTCACCTCCCTCTGCAACCCATTAAGAACTCAAAATCGGGACCTCCCCATAGCCCCACATTTCACAGGGCATCAGGGGTCATTGTACTACCCCTACCCCTGCATTCCAGGGGACACTGAAGACGATCACAGCTTCAAATACAAGTGAAAGACATGGTTGGTGTATCTGTAGTTGAAATGGACATGGTAAGTTCTGCTCTATTAAGTTTTATCATGTTTTGAATGTTTGTTTGTTTTTTTAATTGCACAGGTTTTTTTGCACTAATTTTGTTACAGAACAAAATGCTACTATTTGGAACATAATCTTTTATAGTTCACAGCATATGCTGCTGAGCGCTCAGCAGTTCTGAAAGTAACCAATTACCATTACACAATTCAGAGGATCAGTCACTAACAAAATTAATAGATGCACTGACAACGTTATCTTCCTATATGTACAATAATCACTACACAATTCCTACCAGGCCACAAAAATGCAGGCCCAGATAGAGCACACTACAGCAATGCAATTACTCTGTGTCACTGTTAAAATGGTCTTTCAAAGCCTCCCTGAGCTGCATAGCTCCACACTGAACTCTTCTAATACTCCTTGTGTCTGGCTGTTCAAATTCAGCAGACAGCCGCTTCACCTCTGCCCTCTACCCCAGCAGAAACTTCCCTGCCTTTGCTTCACAGGTATTATGCAGGACACAGCAGGCAGTTATAACCATTGGCGTATTTTTCTCACTGAGGTCCAATCTTTTAAGTAAACACCAAGGCCCCCTAAAATGACTAAAAGCACAGTCCACTGTCATTCTGCACCTGCTGAGCCAGTAGCTGAATCACTCCTTTGCATTGTTGAGGTGGCCAATGTATAACTATATGAGCCAAGGGAGCAAGAGGTAAACTGGGTCCCCCAGGACCACTATTGGTATTTCAATATTCCCAATGGTAATCCATCTGTTGGGGAAAAAGTCCCTGCTTGTAGTTTTGACAGTCCTGTATTCTTAAAGATGCAAGCATCACACATCTTCCTGGACAAGCTCATACTGATGTCAATGAGTGAGCCACCAATGCTTACATAACCACAGAAAAGTAGCCCTTTCAGTTGACGTGCTCAGTGGCAAGGTGATCTGGTGGCAAAATAGGGATGTGTGTGCAGTCTATCACTCTATTGCAGTTTGGGGACCCCACTGCTGCAAATACATCCACTATGTCCTCCACATTGCCCAGAATCACAGTCCAGGAGGCAATTAATGACCCTGCATGCTTGCATGACAATAGCCCTCCAGGGTGGATTTCCTGACTTCAGTGGCAATCTGGCCTTACACGTTTCCACACAGATCATCACTCGCTTCTCCACTGTTAGTGCAGCTCTCATTTTGGTGTTCCTGCATTGGCTAGGATGATCTTGGCACATAGATCCAAGAATGTGGCCCTGCACATCCAAAAGTTCTGCAGCCACTGCTAGTTATCTTAAACCTGAATTATAATGCGAACCTGCCAGCCAGTGCTCATTTCTCAGGGCCAGAAGCAGCACTCTACCATCTGAAGCTGCTCTGCAAATGACACCACCAACCTTGGTTCTTGCTATGTCCCACAGCAACCTGTCCTCTAAGGAATAGTCATGTCCCCCACACATTCGGTTCTTTTTGTGGCTCTGCAAATACTGCAAGATCATGTATCCGGTGCCTACAATGCTCATGACAATAGCGCAGAGCTGTGCAAGCTCCATGCTTCTGTCAGAGATGGTGGACAGTGAGGACGGTCATGTGGGATTGTAGGATTTTGAGAAAAAGGTATAAAATTATGGGATGCAGATAACAATGAGATGGACACAGCTGCAACTGGGAAGTTGACCCCATGCTCCCAGTCACCCCTGAGGGACTCATTTCAGCCCCATCATGCATTGCCAAAAAACTTTCCAAAAACGCCTATTACCAGAGATTCTCCACTCTCCACTTTGCCTTTCTAAATCTTTGTTTTGATTAAGCAAAAGTCACTCCACCCTGAGATGAATGCTGCAGAGCCTGAGATTCTTCAAGAACGTAGGATTTTAAAATGGTGCCCTGGGAAAGAGTTAGGTATATGTATGTGTGCATTGGCAGAATCACAGCTCTGAGGTAAATGAAAACAGTGAACATGTGCAAGATTGATGGCTATGGAGCCTGTGCAGTAAGGGATGATAGAGAGGTGAGTTAAGTGAGCCATTAACTGGTCACAACCCACTCATACCGGTCACAACTTGTTTTGAAAGGGCAGAGCTGTCAATCCTAATTCTGAAGTAACAGTTCGTACTGAACGTGTGCAAATGGGTAATTGCTTAAAGGTATATAAAGTAAAAACAGGCATACTGAATTCAGTCAAGCTTAGACTGAGCTGGCTAAGATGAAAGGTATGGTTAATGATATGACCAAGATAACTGCACTGGTTTGTGACCAAAGATGAGAATGCCAGGCCAATCCCTGAAACCTACCCACAAACCTAGGCACAACCAGGCATTGCGACTTCCTTGAGAGGATCGTCTCTTGATTGGTTTGTGAAAACGAGGACATATTGGTCACAGGTACAAATTAACAAGAACCAAAATACGATGTCACTTCTCTTGTTAAGAGACAGTTATACAATGGACATATTCGGGGGTTGTTTCAACCTGTAGATAAGGATAATACTAGAATTGGCAATATTCCCCATCATAACTACAGAGAACACCTGCTCAAACTAGTAATAAAGGTAAAAATGTTTAACTGCATGCACTGTAACTTAGTGTAATAACAGTACTCCTTTGTTTCTGTGACCACTACTTTAACCATTTTACATCTGTCAAGGATGCTCTAACTTACTGTAACTGGTTCTTCGAGATGTGATGCAGGTACACATATTCCACTTAGGTATGTATGTACCCAGAGCACCGGAGCTGCAGAAATTTGCCTAGCAGTACCTGTAGAGGGGTAATGCGTGTGTCTTGTGGCCATGGCCCCTCTCCAGGGTACATGAGGCAGCACTATCCTGATCCTCTCTTAGTTGCATCATACCAAATGCATTAGAGACTCATTTCCCAGCAGAGGGGATGGAGGGTGGGTCATGTAATACACATCTACATAACATTGTGTTTCCTCTTCAAATAGATGCAGCCATGTATTCCACCTAGGTGACTCGCTAACAGTAACCCCTCCCACTCCCAGGAGTCAGGGCTCACAGTCTAATTAAACAGGGACTGCAGGACTGATCTACCAAAGATTGCATCCACCTTGGAAGTTGTGGCAATGGCATAATGATTTATGAACCCATGTATCAAGGACCCCAAAGCAGTCCTGCATACATCTAATGAGGAAAAATCACTGAGGAACACTACAGACGCTGCTTATGCTCTCATAGAATGAGCTCTTATACTTTGCGGGGGCATAGCCAAAGCTACTTCATATGCCACCTTGATGGAGGATGTTATCCATTTAGAGATAATCTGTGAAGAATCTGCCTGACCCTTCACAGATTGTACTGTAGACACAAACAAGGTGAAGCATGAAACTGTTTAGTCCTGTCCAGATAAAAGGCTAAACATCACATGACATCTAAGATATTGAGACACTGCTCCTCCAGCTCTGAAGACAGCTTGGGGGGGGGGGGGCGGGGGGGGACGACTGGTAAATATACTGCCTGGTTCAAATGAAACAGACCACTTTAGACAAAATTTTGAGGTGCGATCATAAAGCCACCTTCGAAGAACTGTTTATAAGGAGACTCTTCCATCAGAGCGTGCACCACTCACACTCTCCTTGTGGATGTTATTGCTACCAGGAAATCAGTTTTACGACACAAGATGTTAGGGACTTGCCAAGGAACAAGATGCTAGGGACTTGAGGACCATCAGCGACACCAGGATCATGTTTAAGTCCCATTGGCGAACATTTCTCAGATCAGAGGATGTAGACTAAGAAGCCCTTTTAAGAATCTTGTTACCATGGCATTGGAGAAGACTTATCTTCCCTGCAGGAGGATTAAATGCCAGTATCACTGTCAGAGCACATTCCATGAACTATGCCCAAGCCCCAACAACTGAAGATGAAGCAGGTACTCCAAGATGTCCCGGACAGAAGGCAACATCAGCTGGAGTATGCAGGCTAATGACCACACTGAAAACCACTTCCATTTCACTGAATAGGCTATCATGGTAGACAACTTTCTGCTACTGAACAAGACTTGCTTGATAGCCGCTTAACACTGCTCTTCCTGCTCCTCATTCATGCAGCACCCACACCATGAGATGCAGGGAGCTGTACATAGGATGCAAAGTAGGGCTGTGATTACGAGTGAGTAGATCAGGATGGAAAGGAAGCAGTATGGGAGGTTCAACAGACAGCATGAGAAAGTCAGAGAACCAGCACTGTCTCAGACATGCCAGGGGCAATGAGAATGAGTTTACACCAGTCAACTTGATCTTCAGGATGACCTGAGGGATGACTGGGAATGAGGGAAACACATAAAGAAGAGCAGACTGCTAGCAGAGGTGGAAAAGCATTGGACAGAGAGCCTGGATTGAGGCTCCATCAAGAGCAAAACAGACATTTGCTGTTAATTGTTGGAATGCCCAAGCTTTGAAGATGACCCAGAGATTACCTGTTTTCAGTTCCACTAAGAGAGTCAGCGAGATTATTCTGAACCCTGGGCAAGTTAACAGCTTTTGGAGTAATGTTCTCCACAATGCAGAACTTCGACAGCCTGGTTGCCTCTAAGCAAAGCAACCTGGATCTTGTTTGTTTAATAATACATCGCAGTGGTATTGTCGGTAAATATGTGAACCAATGCCTCTGATACAGTGCCAAAAAGCATTACATGCACTATAGATGGCCCAAAGCCCCAGCAAGTTGATATGAAGTGGAACAACCTACTCTGACCACAGTCCCTGTACTTTCAGTGACCACAGGTGCACCCCACAAGCCATCAGGGAGGTACTGGTAGCATCTGACTTGGCGGGAGAGGGCTGGACAAAGGAGACACCTTGGCATGTTCTTTGGATGCATCTACCACTGCAACGAGTCCAGGACCTGTGGAGGAAGATGAATCAGTCTGTCTAGAGGATGAACAGCAGGACAGTACAGCATCCTGAGCTACATGTGAAAGGGGCAAAGGTGCAACCTTACAAATTGGACCACCTGCATGCAAGCAGATCTGTGACTGAAGAGCCACAGAGATGTCTGAACTGTCGTGGAAGACAGACTGCAGACTAAGGTAAAGGTAGAAAATTGTCTGACAACATTCCCAATGTTGTGGAATCTAACAGGGCCCCAATGAACTATACTTTTTGCATGGGAGCCAAGGCTGACTTTCTGGTGTTCAGGATGAGACCACGACAGTTGGGCAATCAGTGTGGTGCCAACATGAACAACAGCTTGCTCTATGGAGCTGCCCCCTAAGTAACTGGTTGTCCAGATATGGGAAGATGTGAATTCCTTTCTTTCTGAGATACATCGTAACAATGACTATGCATTTGGTAAAAACTTGGATGGCACAGGAGAGGCTGAATGATAGCACTGGGTACTGAAAGTGGAGTTTCACTACAACAAACTGAAGGAACTTCTGTGACTTGGCAAAATAGCTACACAGAAGTGATTGTCCTGAAGATTCAGAGTTGCAAGCCAGTCACTGTGAGACAACTTATGGAGGAGAAGAGTCAACAGAGTGACCATTTGGAAATGAGGAGGGAGAAACAAAGAGTGGAACAGTGCTCTGAACCAAGGAGCCAAAATAAGCATTTGGAAGGCATTGGGGGAAGTCGTGTGAAATGGCTGAATCCCAAGTCCAACTATTTCCTCCTGTGGGACTTATCAGTCTCTTTCTGGGGTAGTCCCATTGCCTCAGGGGAGGGAAAGGCTGCCCAAATGTGCACTGTAGACAATACTGCTGCTGTTGAATGCCATAGTGGCACCTCTACACCACCTGCATGCAGGACTTTGGAGTGAAGCCAGAGCTGGAGCGTGGAGCAGTGGAGCTGCAGGTTTTTGTCCGGAGCTGGAGCGGAGCTGGAGCACAGAAAATCTTGACTGCTCCAGTTTGCTTTTTTTCCATTTGCAATCCAAAATGAATGATATTTAGCAAGAAAATCTTAACAGTGCCAATCAGATTGTATAGCAATTGATATTAACATCTACTTTACCACTTTACGTAATGTCACAGTTATTCTCACTTCGGTTGAAATCAAGATTTAATGTGCAGATACAAAATTACGAAGTTTTTTAGAGATACATTTTATTGAAGAATCAGATAATTATCAGACATCCAGCAACACTACAGACTGCTCCTACCCTTATGCCAAGGTTAGGCGAGAACGTACTCATGTAGATTAGATAGATAGATATATTAGTATTTGTTGATACTTCTTTTCTAAGGGTTGATCAACGATACGTGCTGAGATTATGGAAAAGCGTGATGCAAGACACAACATTTAAGATATCACAGACAGGTATATTGCAAAAAAATAATGTTTTTGTTTATTGATGTATTAAGATATCGCAAGACATATTTAACACTTAAGTCATTGCTCACATGGGCTCCCGTTACTGGTACATTTGTTCATTTGTACTTGCTCTCGTATCACTCTGGTGGACTTATTTTATGTGTCATCTGTTCAACGGTCTTTTGGTAGCGCTGTTTGTAATTTTAAAATTACTGAAAAAGTCACGTGCAGCCATATAAATATATAGTAAACATTTTTGCATAAATTAGAAGTGATTTTTGTGATACCTCTAGAGTGATTGGAAAATGTCCATCAATGAAATTTGGTATGTGCCATAGCATTATTACATGCTATCGCTATTCTATAATATTAATTGTTGGGAAGTAATTAGGCTACACCTTACAAGGTTGAAAATAAACTTTAACGAGAAAGCTGATTCAAATTGCAAGCACAATCCTTTTAGTAAAGAAAGCAGATTTTTGGAAATATGTTTTTCCTTCATCAGGCTGGATACATTATACAAGATAGAGCAAATAAGTTCTATCTTGTATAATTTATTCAGGTTGTAAAAAGCTTGGACAAAATAGACACTGAAGGGTGTCACAATTCTTAATACATGAAAAGTCAAATAAAAACTATTTTAGAAAAATTTGAGATCAGTGAAATGGAAGTGCTGAGTTTCTGCGTTGACAATTCAGCAAACATGATGTGTGCCATCAAAAATTTCAGCAAGGGCAATGAAACCATTTCTACCTCCGAGAACAGGGATGTGGACAAAACTGAAGCTTTGAGCACTGGCCTCCCAAACCCATGGTTGAGAGTTCAATCCTTGAGGGGGCCACTTAGGGAACTGAGGCAAAAATCTGTCTGTGGATTGGCCCTGCTGTGAGCAGGGGGTTGGACTAGATGACCTCCTGAGGTCCCTTCCAACCCTGATATTCTATTATTCTATTTTGCCTGATGAAGGAACTAAAGAAATGGATGAAATCAAACTCAACATGGATGCTGCTGCGCAATGGGATAATGACCCTAGCCTCATACATTCAACAAGGCTTCATGAGGACGACTCAAATCCAGCTGATGAGGTGTGGTATTCACACACTCTTCAGTTGGCAATCTGGGATGGACTGAACAAAGAACATGCAAAGAAATTTCTGGCAAAAATTCCACAAGTTGTTATCAAACTACGAACCCCAAGTATTCGAAGTGTTCTGTTTGATCTACATGAGGTAACTCAATCATTGGATACTGTGACTCTCTGGGGTTCAACATTTGTGATGACTGATCGACTTCTCGTTTTTCAATCTTACTGTGAACAAGTGGCTGCTGGAACAAGAGAACTCAAGTTAACAAAAGCTAATGGGACAAAGCGAAGAACCTGTAAAACTTCTTGGCAAAGCCAAACCAAACAACCATGAATCTTCAAGCTGTTGATGTAACCCTGGGAATTTTAATGAAGGAACGGCGAAAACTCAAAATTCTTGCAAAAAAAATGGTGGACAAATTGCAGAAGTAATTCTATCCTCCATGCAGAAATGGAAAACAGGAGCTTTTTGACAATATTCATATCCTTGCTGGAGTTTATGTTGACCCACGATATCGAATTCTTCTTACCTCAAGGGAAATACAAAGGCAAAGGAAGGGCTCCTCGATAGTGCTCGACGACTCGAAAAACATCTATTACTACATTTGAACTCGGCGAAAGAGGTTAAAGAAAATGAAACAACAAAAGGGGTCATCAACAATCAAATTTGCAGTTTTGGAAAAGTTCACATCCTTCAGAAATAGCAGACTGTCCTCAAACTTCCATCTTCATTCTGAACTTGTTCGAGCATCCATCCCTGAGATGTCTTTAACCATCACAGGGAAAAGAAGATAATTCAAGCATCAATTCTTCTGAAGATGACGACTTCAAAAAGAAATTGGATAAACAAGAAAGATGCCGGCAAGTTTCTGTGATTCATAATTGTAATGAAGCATTATCTGAGAGAAACTTTCAGGAAGATTGTGAGGTGATGGAGTCTATCAGTAGACTAAGGCTACGTCTACACTGCACGATTAATTCGAAGTAGTTTAAACCGATATTACAAAACCGATGTTATAAAATCGGGTTTGCGCATCCACAGTGCAATCACAAAATCGATTGCTTGCGTCCCTGGTCCAAGGCTACCATCGATTTAAGGAGCGGTGCACTGTGGGTAGCTGTTCCTCAGCTATCCCATAGTTCCCACTTCC
>NC_133769.1:334051878-334071941 GCF_003597395.2 Chelonoidis abingdonii
TCGATTTAAGGAGGCGGTAAAATCGATATTAATGACGACGTCATGTGAACGGATACAGCGTTAAATCGGTATATCGGCCATTAAACCGATTTAAAGTCGCAGTGTAGACCTGGCCTAAAAGTCAAGTCTGTTTTTGAGACTATTCACAGCTACCTACACCGCCTATAGAATTGCTTTGAGCATGCCAACAACTCAAACTAGTGTAGAACGACTGTTTTCGGCTTCAAAGTTAATTTTAAATGAAAGACAACTTGATTGCTGCAATATTCTTCACAGAATGAATTATGAATGTTTCTAGTTTGTATCATTGTTGATGACATTTAGATTATTTTAAAAGTCTGAATAAAAATAATGTTTTCAAAAGTACAGTATGCACTTTATTTAGTTGAAAATTAATTTGAGTCGGAGGGCGGAGCGGAGCTGGAATAGTCACTATTGGTACCAGAGCGGAGCTGGAGTGGAGCATTTCAAAAATTTGATTGCTCCAAATCCCTGTCTGCATGTACACACCCAAGGAGCACAGTGTAGCCCTGGAGTCCTTGAAGGAGTGCAGTGTCTTCTAAGTTTTGTCCACAAACAGCTTTTGACCATTGACGTGCAAATCCTCAATGGCTTCCTGGGCATCTGGGTAAATACTCAGATTCTGCAGCCAAGAAGCCTCTCCTCATGGTGACCATGGAGATCATCAACCTAAATGAGGTGTCCACGACGTCTAGTGCAGACTACAAGGACATCTTAGCCACCAGGCAGCCCTCAGTGACACATGCCCAAAACTCCTCCCTCTGGTGAGGTCTCAGGCAGCTGGTCTGCAAACTTTGACATAGCTGTCCAATTCAAAAAAATCACAGCTGGACAGTGAGGCTTGCTGGTTAGCAATTCGCATCTGTAAAGAAGAGGTATATATCTTCCTGCCCGTCTGGTCCAATCATTTAGAGCGCCTATCCTAAGGGGGGGATTTAAACCTGCCCTGATGAGCTCTGTCATTCACTGCAGTTACATCTAAGGAATTTGAGGCTGAATGTGAGTAAAACCCCTCAAATCACTGCAAAGGAACAAACTAGTGCTTTTCCATGCATTTAGCTGCAGGCTGTACCAAAGCTAGCATGCTCCAGAGATCCATAGCTGATTCAAGGAGCATGTCACTGATAGGAAGGATAACTCTCCCGGGACAGAGGGCTGTTAAATGTCCACAAATTGGTGGACGTTCTCTTGAAAGAACTTTATCTCCATTGAGGGAAGTAGCTACATACCGCAAAAGGTCTTGGTATGACTTAAAGTCCTCTGGTACTGAAGGGAAGAATGAGCCAGGCAGCATAGCACTGTCCACAGACAAATATGAGACTCTTAACTGAGCCAAAGCCAGATCCTGTTCCAGGGTGGTCAAACCTGGACAGGACAATTCTGGAGGCTCTGCAGGAAGGAGTACAGCCAGTGCCTAGGCCTGCAGCAGACTGACACTCACCACCACAGACCTAGCCAGCAATCTTACCTTTGAGCAAGACAAAGAGCAAGACACCCACGACTGAGGAGTGTCTCACAGATTCTAAGGAGGCCACTGACATGGATATGGCATTGGTGGCCAGTCCAATAGGCACTGGGCCAGGGACCTCCATCCCAAGTACGAGATGCATGCCATTTCTGGTACCCATAATGGTCCAAGCAGCAGCCCTCAATACTGGTTGGGCAATGGAGAGTGAGAGGATGACAACCTTGACTCAGATGCAGAGGAGCCTCAGGATCACAGAGATAAGGGAGGAGTAAGACAAGAGGTAACGAGGAGGCAGTCTGACTCATCTGTCACCCAGAACAAGACAGAAAGCAGGGCTGCTGATGGAGACAATACCATTAGTTACCAAACATACCGGTGCTGGAAGCAGTGTCAGTCCCAAACTGAACAGCGGTACCAGAGCATCTGACAGTACCAACGTTGAGGGTAGTAAAAGCCACCACGGAAGCATTTGTGGTTGTGACTGCAGCAGTGCAAAGGAGGTTCCTGGTATGAAGGCCCTCTATACCAATCCTGGTACCAGCCCTGCTTACATAACCTGTGGAAGGGGAACATTGGGTTGCAGTGCTGACAGACCCAAAGGTTCAGCAACTCAGTCAGTCAAAGGGGCTACAGTTGGTGCGCCCATGGCAAAGTCCTGGACAAAAAGAGAAGTCAGGACCGAAAGGCAGAGGAGCTGTCTGGTATCCTGCCAACGTGGAAACAGTCAGTGCTTGCATCTCCCTCATCGGCACTGGACTCAATGGACACTCAGAGTCAACAGTACAGGGTTTGTACCCTCCCTACTTAGTATCACGGACGGGTTAAGATACCTGTACCATCACAAATGCCAGCACCAACTCTGTGCCTGTCCACACTTTTCCTGGGGGAGGCTGAAGAGTCACCCTGAGACCTAGAGCAATCTCAGTTGGCTTTATGCAATCTTTTCCTCAGCACAGTTGACAAGGAACAGCTTCTCCATTTCTTTGGAAAAGCACCTGCTCCAGTACGTGAAGCAGCAGCTCTCCTGAAGTTCAAGGGCAATCTCCGACCCAATGAGGGCCTTGGTACCAATGCAGGCTGCATGGCCTGTTCAAACAGATACTTTTTCAGACAAAGGTCTCAAGCCACTTGAGTCCATTTCTTAAACAAGCTGCAGATCACAAAACACTCCTTGATGTAGGCCTCACCAAGACAGAGCAAGCACCAAGTGTGGAGATCACTGTTGGGGGGACATTGTTTAAACCCCACTACGGCAATAAGAATGAACTTAGGGAACCACCTCATATAACCAGGGGAGGTGCTACAGCCACAAGGCGCAAGCACCCCCACCCTCTTTACTGGTACTGGTAGGCAAAATTCTCTGGTTCCACTGCCCTGGGCACCCACACACATAAGTGGAACACACAGCTACATATACTCAAAACAATATCTTGTTTTCTTCTGGTAATTAATTTACTTTTCTAGGATCACTCTCTGAGTTGCTCCCTAACTCTCCCAGTGCTGGAGAGCATGTACTTCAATAACAAATAAGACAGATAAGGGTTCAGAGTCTACTTCACTTGGAAGTGTCTTCCATGTTTAACATACATTTCCAGAAAGTTTTCCTGACATTTAACCTAAGTTGCCCTTTACTTAATATCATTCCATTTCTTGATTATACCCTCTTGTGCCATCATAAATAGGTCTCCCTTGTGGGTGTCAAAACACTGTACATAACCATACCTAAACAGTCTGGTCAAGGTATTCCTATTTAGATTTTTTTTAGCATTCCTCGTCTTTCCATTGCCTATTCATTTGCAACTTTCCCCCAGTCATCCTTCAGTTTAATAGATATCTTTCAAGAGCTGATGCATCCAGGTGTATACAGTACACTTTCACTAGTGCTATATAAAAGAGGGACCAGTTATCTCCTTAGTTATGAAGGATGAATTTTTTAAGAGTACCTAGGCCCTAGAGTCCCATTTTCAAAAATGACATGTCTATTTAGGAGCTTATGTCAATGGGAATTCACCTCTTAAGTGCATTCACAGTTCTGAAAATGAGAGAAGAGCTTTTGACTATTTTATCCAATGTCCCTCTAATTCAAAAACAGCATTGTCTCCTCTCTCCCTGTCTCCCCAACCATCACAATGTAAAATGAAGGATCAGCCATATCAAATCATGACGCATTTGTCCTGGTTCTCTACCACCAATCTCCCTGCCAAAGGGCATAATATTTTGGTCTGCAGATAATTTCACTTCAGTTCTAAGAAAAAATATACATGTTATGAAAACTAGTTCCAAACATCTTTAAGTAATATTTATTTCACACATAAGGATTAAGTAGGTAGGTACAAATATTGCGTCAATTCTAGTTTACTAGTACTACATATTTATAAAAGACCAATTGTTATATGACAATTACAGTACATGACATATTAGTTTTATACAACTCTCAGCAAAAAGATAGACTCCACTTACTGTACAATTGCTTGCACATAAGTGGAATATAGTCATTAAAAGCTTTAGGTATACCACACAGGATGATAACCCGCTAAACAAAATACTAATGTAGCCAAATGCTTCCCCATCAAGCCTTGTATTACCATTTTGACAAAAGGAGGATTATTTCTATATTATTTTAGAAGTCTGTCCCTCCTTTCCTGTGGTTCACTCCCCTTTAAAATAAAATGACAGAGAAAAATCCCCAGAAAGAGGTCTAGTACTATTGTTGGAAAGTAAATATAATTTTCTCTATAAATTACCTATTGCTAGCAGCGATTGAGCTTTCATGGTCAAAATTTCCTTAAAAGATTATATTGATAGACACATTCCATACAAAATCCCATAACTGAACAAGACTATACATTTATTCTTCTCACAAGCACCCAAAGCACTCAACAAAAGTTAATCATTTTCCAAAATTTCCTCAAATAATTTCAAATTCAAGTTAAAATGTAAATGCACGTTGCTAGACATATTTGTCATTATAAAATTAAATTATGGCCTGAGACATTTTGCCACCCACACCATACACCATCAGAACAATTATACTCTTTTGGAATGTACCTCGTTTAAACAAGAATTTTAAATCCACCATTCACTGTCAATAATATTTGAAAACCTACTATGAATTACATTTGATCACAATAGCCTGGGTGGATGCAAACAGGCACTAGAGATTAATCTTTTCACAGCTCATTACCATTCCATAAGCCATTCAGCCCCCCCAACGTTAAATACATAATAATCCTTTCACAACGTAAGAGATTTTGCTGGTACAAAGTCTGCCAATGGCAACGGACGCAGCAAAACTATCCAGGTCAAGGAGAGAGAGAGTCATTTCAGGATCAGCATGCTATTGCATAATACCCAGTACTAATGGTGACGTTTACTAATAATGCAATTCCCCAGCACACAATAGAATACAAGATCCTACCAATGTCATGCCACTTCATCCTCTCATTAACATATGGGGATTTAATGTCTGAACACAATAGTACAAAAATATCTAAAGAGACAGATGACACAGTACACTTTGCAATGAATGTATAACAGATATAGAATTGTCGTTCCACCTCTCATAATTCCATGCTCACATGGCATTTCATCAATGCACGTTTTTAGGTTGTGTGGGACAGTCCCAAGTTCAAAGTCAATCTTGTGTCTTTTTGTTCCTTCATGAGTGCTTATTCAATGTTTCTCCAAGTCTTTCCATGGTTTCTGTCTATGCCTACATTTTTAGTATCTCGAAAATCTATTTTGATCTTTTTAGGTTTTGCTGTATGATAAAACAATAAGGCTCATGTTACGCTTTCAGTTGTGCTGTTTATACATGTATACATTCCCAGAAATACTGTTTGAGTTCTGTACAAGCTCAAAGAAGCAGTCCAAAAAGGGTAAAGGGAAGCAGCACTTGACGTTCAAAAATGGAATAGCAATATAGAACAGAGATCAAACATTACAGAGCTTTTTATTAATCAAATATAATGGACCTTTGTTAATTCAATACTGGGCTCCCTCTGACTGACTGTACTTCACCAGCTTCAAAAAGTGAAAAGAAATGAAGAATCCTCAACGCAGCTGGGTGCACAACCATCTCAAAGAAGCCTTGGTAAAGTAACATCTCATGTATATAAAGGTTTACTCCAAAACTACAGAAAATGTAGGCATATGTTACAAGTGGAACATTCATTTCAGAAGTCCTAAAACATAGTCCCTAGATGCATAACACTTCATATACGAGGTCACCATGACATTTCAGATAAAAGATGCAATCTATAGAAAAAACTAAATTTCTACAGTGGACCAGCCCAAAAAATAAACAAAAAACAATGGTTGTGAATTATCCTGCTAGGTCATAAATAGTTTGAACAGCACTCCAACCTCCCCACTAGTGTGAAGTGATGGCTCACCACTGCTTCCTAAAGTAAACGCAGGGGGCAAATATTGTCTGAAGACTGGAATGTAAAAAACCAAGACGTGTTTCAAACGCTATAATAATTTCAAGAGCACACGGAAGCTAAGTAAAGGAGGACACAAAATCCTTCAAATCTTCACTCATGAAGGAATATAGGACTTTGGACTTGGGATGGTCTACACTGAAAAAGAACTAAAAGTATATCCAATGTACAGATAAACAATGTGATTAAGAGAGTCAACAGCCATGTCCAGACTACATGGCCCACATAAATTTTTAACTTTACATATATGTCTAAAAGTGAAAGTAACTGAGCTTCTATATCTAACCAAGCACAGTGGGTTGTCCAGTAGATATGTAGTTGTCATGGCCACTATAAATAAGTACGTTAAGAATTAAAGCCTTCACTAAAGAGAGAGACTTTTCTTCCTCAATTATTTTAAGTCAATAGTACTTTTGGTTAAGAGACACGTCTCCTTTTACAATAATAATTTATGAGTAGAGTTCCACTCCCACAAATGCGCACACAAATTCAGCTGAGTCTTTGAGGTTTGTTTGCATTCTATATTTACACAGTCCCAAGAAAATCAGTTAATCAAGAACAGAAAAGCATCTTATCAGTACTAATGTATGTTTTGTTTTTTAATTTATAGGCTAAATTTCATTTTTTATAAATAGAAGTAGTTACCTGTTTATATTCACCAATACAGTTTTGGCAGCAGAATCTTTTCTGCTGACCGTCAATCGTAAGGATATTGTTTCCAGCTCCTTTACTGGGCAAGTACTCCCCACAATGCTCACAGCAATTCATTATTAAACCATTCGCCATTCTGTATCTATTGAAGCAGTGGTCACTACACAGCTTATGAGTCATGTTCTTAAAGCTAACTTCATGGCGAATCTAAAGAAAACAAAACAAAGGTTCTTCATCAATGCACTACACTTGACAATCACAACTTAAAAAACAATATGTGGTTCAACTGGAACCCTAGATAATATTGTGACATATGCATTTGAAATAACTATAACAACAAACAAAGCAAACTCTGTCTCCTTGCAATCTCTGGGCAAAAAACCTAACCCCAGCTGTTCTTGCAGCCCTGGAAAGCCAATCCAAGGTCACACGGTGGGATTCACACAAGGCTGATCAAGAAAATGGGGACCTAATTTACATCATTTTCCCCATCTGCACTTTATATGCTTTGTTGGCAGTGAGCAGGATTTTTAATATATTTGGCTTTTAATTTACAAGGCTGTCTTGGGGCTAAAAGGATACATATAGATGGCTATGTAAGCTGGGCCCAGTATTTGCATCCAGAATGTAGTAATCCCAATTTAGTAGAATTTAAATAAGAGTATATTCTACTATACAAACCATCTATTCGTTACTCGGGGGGATCCTCCAAAATATGCAATTAGAATAGAGAAAATCCTGAATTGTTTTGATGGCAACATTTGTATGTAATGTACTGATCAGTATCAATTACTATGATTTATACTTTGAGAGCCCTCAAAATAGTTATTGAAAAATGAAATATGAAAGGAGCAGTAACTGTTTCTAGTTTTCTCCCTTTTAAGAATGCAAGAAACCAGGGGCCACCCAATGAAATTAATAAAACAAAAACAAACAAAAGTACAACGCAATCTATAATACTCATTGCCCTGAAATGCTGTGAAGGCCACAAATATAAATGGGCTCAAAACATAATTAGAGAAGTTCATGGAAGATAGGGCTCTCAATGGTTGTTAGCCAACATGGTCATCCATGTTCTGGGTGTCTCTAAGCTTCTAACTGCCAGATGCTGGGACTAGATGACAGGAAGTGGATCACTCACTAACTGCTCTGTTCCGTTCATTCCCTCTGAAGCATCTGGCAGTGAGCACTGTCAGGAGACAGGATACTGGGCTAGATGGACCATTGGTCTGATACAGTATGGCCATTCTTATGCTCTTATGGAGATCAACAGTGATCAATTCAACAATTCAACATAAAATTTTTAAAATTACTAGCTGTCTAAAGAAAAGCCTTGCCTGCAATAATCAACAATGAAAGTGAACTCCAAAATGTTAGCTGCATGACTACAAAAGTGTTAGTAATACACAACTGTCTTCATAGATTTCTTAAATTTAAATATGCAATAAAGAAATTTCCAGAAATTAATATTATCTAACCATTATAAAGCATGACTGAAGATGGCAAGAGCTATAAAATTGCTAAATATATTAAGCCTAATAAGCGTAGAAATACAAAAAACCTGGACAAGTTTGGAAAAATAGATATTTTACCACTCTTTCCAATCAAATTTTTAATAATAAATGTTCTATTAGTAAGTAATTTAAGAGTTGAGACCAAAAATTCAACCAGACCTCAGTTAGTTTACCACAGATAGTGCATCTTGACTTATTCAAGATTCCTTTTGAAGGATTATGCTTGTCTTCATAGAAGGACAAACATGATGTACTGCAAAACTCCTGGAAAGACTCACTGGAATCAACTTGAGCAACAATGGTGCCTTTCATTGTTGTTATATCTCTGAAAGACAAAAGCACTAAAGCATAAAAAATTTTTTAAAAATTGTATTTTAATAATTGATTATGTTCCCCCCCCCACTATGCACTTTTCATTTCTCAGATTCCAAACAGCTTTTGGTTTGATACTATTTTCAAGACAGTCCCACTGTACTAACGTAAATTAATCATTCTATCTGTTGCATTTGTTTCTCCAGTTTAATACTACTTGCTAAAATATAAACAGTTATGAGCAACTTTACATTAACACTGCAAATGGACCATTAAAACAAAGCAATTTCTGTTATATATCCAAAAGAATATCAGGCTATATATTTTTTCCTACATTACTTAGAATACTGAAGATAGAGTATTTGTAAAACAGCTTTTACCAACAAGCAGTTACAGATTGTGCATATCTAACTTGGTACATGCAAAAAATTAAAATTTTAAACAAAGCCATGGATTTTTTTTAAACAAAAGCTGCTTCCCAATAATAAAAAGGTATTTTAAAAAAACTAATTCAGTCAACAAACATTTATTTCCTGCTCCTCAAAACCCCATAAAACTGCTACAACTAATATCAGCACTTTATTTTATTATTTTTGGAGATTCTTTTCTTCTGAAATAGGACACTGAAGAGCTGTCTTTTAACTGTAGCCAGACATTTTTGTTAAGAGCAAAACTCCACTCTGAATTTGCCTGCTGTGCTTGGATATTACAATGCATCATTCTCAATAAAAAATAGGCACAATTTATAAAAGTAATCAAGTTGGCTAAAGAAGTTCCAAATCACCAATCTGAATATGGACTACCTAGCTGTAACTGATTAAACATACAATTGAGACAGAAGATTATTTTTGGACTAATCAAATGAACAGTAATAAATTACTCTGAACTAGTCCTTCACACCTCTCCTAATTAAAAGTCAATTGCACTATTGTGTTCTGTGGCTAGTGCTAGATACACTTGGTCTTCAGCCTCATGCTACACTATGCACCTTAACATTTGCAATAATCTCAGTTGTATGCCTTGTTGCATGCTATTTCTTCTGCATTTACTGTTTGGCCATCTCTGAAAAAATAGCAGGACATAACAACAACATTAACAACCAATTTACCACCGTTGGGTTTAAATACACATCTAAAGTTACATTAAAATGTTCTTAAAGCAAGCTTGGTTTAAAGTCAGTCAGTATTAACTGTAGGGTGTCTATGAATCTAATTACTTCAACACATTAGATTACTTGGTTTTCAGATGGCAGCAGAGTTTTTAAGAGATACTTCCAACTCCTAAAATGAAGAGCCCCCTCCAAATCAAATCCATCATACATTATAGATATTAATCAGAAAGTTGTGGTTAATAACAGACAGAATAAGAAGCAAACTCAACTGACAATAGATTAGCTTAACTGCTTTGAACACAAGTGATATCTGCTAGTGAATTTTGCTGTTACTTCACAAGAACCTTACTCCCATAAAACTAAAAGTGAGAGTCTCTACAGCTTAAGCTAAAGAGCCAGATTCTGTAGCTGGGGCCGTAGCTCATCCATATCATCCGTGCATTGGGCACAAAGGACTGCTAAACACACAGACCAGAGGATTCTTTTCTCCCTCTCCTCCCCTCCCCCACACATCCTCCACGGAAGTTATGAGAGAGGAAAAATTTCTCCCTTTTCCTTACAGTCACACAGCTTTTGTTTTTTTATGATTACTCATGCAATGGAAATACCATTCAGCAGTATAAAGAAAGAACTGACTGGGCAGGTCTGGAGGTCAAGTAACAGCATGTTATATTATCGTGTTGGGGACGGATAAGATCCCAGAAAGTCTATCCCACGTTCAAGTTCTGAGTTTATAAACTGAGAGGAGCTGAAAGCACTGAAGACATACAGCCTCTGGGAAAAGGGAATGCTGTATGCTACTCTTTAAAGATTACTTCTGCGAAAGGTATGGACTGCCTGTACAGTGAGACCCTTCCAGATGAGGGTAGATCTGAAGGTATGTCAGCATGAAGCTGGGCCTTTTGCAAGAGGACTACAAGACAAGACAACTTGCTTGTGTACTGCCACAGAAACAGAACGCCAGCACCCCTGCCCTGACAAGCTTACAATCTGCAGCACCAACTGAGCCAAGATTTATAAACATGCTTAACTTTTAGCACAAATAGTTTCACTATGATCAGAAAGAAGTAAGAGCATCAAAAAAGGGGGAAAATGGCAATTTTTAATAAAAGTTTGAGGGGAAAAATAATGAACTTTTAACACATTAGCCAAAATTTTCAGAAAGTGATTAACAATTTTTAGTGCCTTAAATTTCTGAGTGCCCAATTTAAGACCTACTAAACAGCTGGATTTAAAAAAAAAACCCTCTAAGGGGCCTTATGGGGAACACCCAAAATCACATCACTTCTAGCAAATCTTTGCCAGATTAGCTAAATTTCATTTTTTTTTTTTTACAAGACAGTTGATACCAATTTACAAAACAGCCATTATAAACCTGAATTAAAACTTAAGTTAACAGCGTGTTCTATCAAAACAACATTAAACTCACCATGCAACATCAAGTTTCCTACTTTCTACCATGTGCTCAGAACAGATGGTACTGCCATCTTACAACTGGGAGAAAACTGGCCAAGTTTCCCATAACTATGGCATTGACACAGTGCAGCAAGATTACTCCCTATCCAGTAAATCTGATACTGAGAGGGGATGGTGGAGGAGGGAAGTGCAGAAAATACAGGATCACTAACTAAAAAAATATAGGTAGCACAGATTTCTACTCTTGTTTAGACATGAAGCTACAGCAGTGTTAAACAAGGGCAACTTTGTCCAGGCCCTGGTTTCAATACAGAGATTTACTGAGTGGTTGAAGACTAGGGGGAGAATTTAAAAGACCAGGGCTATGTCTACACTTAAACCACTACATCAGTACAGCTACAGCGCTGCAGCTGTGCCGCTGTAGCGCTTCATTGTAGACAACTCACTATAGCAATGAGAGGGATTCTCCCATTGCTGTAGTTAACCCAAAGGAACAAGGTAGGGTGCTCCTTGCTAATCACAGGAGCTAAGAGAGAACCAGAAGATTGGTTCTGGTGGTATTTGCATTCAGCAAGGAGGAAGAGAATCTGAGAACTTCAGTCCTGAGGTAAGGGTTAAGAGAAAGGGACTACAGGGGAACAGGCCAGGGAACCACAACAGTGGTAGCTATACATGGCTGCTGTTTATAGGGTCCCTGAGAGGTGGAACCCGGAGTAGTATACAGGCCCAGGTTCCGCCATTGGAAATGTGGCTTAAAACCCGAGAAGGACTGGATTAGAACAGGAGCAGAGCCAGGGCTGAAGACCCTAGTGAGGGCTGACAGTTTTTTTTTCAACTTTCTGCTACCCCAGAAGGGGGTTGTACATTTTGACTGTGACACTTGGTCAGACTCACAAAAGTTGAGTGTCCCCCCAAACATACTTAGACCCTTTTCATCAGAGAATGTACAGCATGCAAAATAAAAGACTCATTTATCAAGGAATATAGAGATATGCCTTAAGCCAGCATTTTTCAAACTTCAGGTCATGACCCAGTACTAGGGTCATGGCACGTCAGGCACTGGGTCGCTCTGGTCAGCACTGCCAACCGTGACATTAGAAGTTCCGTTGGTAGTGCTGGCCAGCTAAGGCAGGCTAGTGTCTACCTGCTCCGACACTGCTCTGTGCCCTGGAAGTGGCCAGCAGCAGGTCTGGCTTCTAGGCAGGGGGGAGCATGGTGCTCCGCACGCTGCCCCTGCCTCTACCCCAATCACCAACTCCACTCTGGAGGGGTGTGGGGGGGGTGCCTTAAATTTCTGCATCCAAAAATAAAACAATGTAAAACTTTAGAACCTCCACTCAGTCCTACTTCAGCCAATCATGCACACAAACAATTTCGGTTACAATCTGCTGAAGATAATGCTGCCCACATCTTGTTTACAGTGTCAACTGTAAGTGAGAAAAGGCACTCTCATGGCACTGCTGTAGCCAGCATCGCAAGATATTTACGTGTCTGATGCACTGAAGTTTCATATGCCCCTTCATGCTTCAACCACCATTCCAGAAGACATGCATTCATGCTGATGATGGGTTCTGGTCAATAACGATCCAAAGCAGAGCAGACCGATGCATGTTCATTTTCATCATCATCATCATGAGTCAGATGCCACCAGCAGAAGGCTGATTTTCTTTTTTGGTACTTCGGGTTCTGTGGTTTTCACATTGGAGTGTTGCTCTTTTAAGACATCTGAAAACATTCTCCACACCTCATCCCCCTCAGATTTTGGAAGGCACTTCAGATTCTTAAACCTTGGGTTGAGTGCTGCATCTATCCTTAGAAATCTCACACTGGTATCTTCTTTGCATTTTGTCAAATCTGCTGTGAAAGTGTTCTTAAAACGAACATGGGTTGAGTCATCTGAGATTGCTATAACATGAAATATATGGTAGAATGTGGGTAAAACAGAGCAGGATACATACAATTCTCCCCCAAGGAGTTCAGGCACAAATTTAATTAACACACTTTTTTTTTTTTTTTAACAAGCATCATCAGCATGGAAGCATGTCCTCCAGAATGGTGTCTGAAGCATGAAGGGACATATAAATGTTTAGCATATCTGGCACGTAAATACCTTGCAACACTGGCTACAAAAGTGCCATGCAAACACCTGTTCTCTCTTTCAGGAGACACTGTAAACAAGATGTGGACAGCACTATTTCCTGCAAATTGTAACCAAACGTATTTGTCTGTGCAATTGGCTGAAGTAGGACTGAGTAGACTTGTAGGTTCTAAAGTTTTACCCTGTTTTATTTTTGACTGCCGTTTTTTTTGTATATAATTCTACGTTTGTAAGTTCAACTTTCATTATAAAACCATTGCACTACAGTACTTATTAGGCTAATTGAAATATACTATTTATTTTGCTTTTTACAGTGCAAATATTTGTAATAAAAAATATAAAGTGAGCACTGTACACTTCGTATTCTGTGTTGGAATTGAAATTAATATATTTGAAAATGTATTCAATATATTTTAAAATGTAGAAAACATCCAAAAATATTTAAATGGTATTCTATTATTTAACAGTGTGATTAATCGTGATTCTTTTTTAATCACTTGACAGCCCTAAGAATAACTAACTATTTTGCAAGTCTTGTTATTAGTCTACAATTCTTAAGCTCCTCAATGGTTCTTTTAGGCATTCTGAGTAATGAATCAATAATAAATTTCAAGATGAACTATGACCTTTAATTATTTATGTCTAGTGTTCTGCATTTTCAGTTTTTATTTGTAAAAAAAAATTAAGATTTCTTTTTTATTTTCCAAACATTAAAACTAGGACGAAATTGAGTTAAAAAACAACTTGCATAATATACACATTTTGCTACAGTATAATTTAAACTTTTTTCATGTACAAAAGGTAATTTTTGTCTAAGAGAATAGTTTTTCCAGAAATCCTGGTTTGTGTATGCTCACATAATTTTCTTCAAAGTATTCTCATTCATGTTGAGCCTCTTGCTGTCTTGGAGGTAGTCCAACTTTAAAAATAAGCACTCTGCATTAGTAAGACCCAGGAAGTATACTCAAAGCTTCCCATGCCACTCCGCTGAAGTCAGGAAGTTTGTTTTGATGACTGTCCCAAAAAGCCAGCACATTCAGTTTCATATTGTCAGCTTAGGCATGTTCGTGTAAATAGTAAACTTAGACTTGAAATTCCATCTTTAGTGGCAAATGGTTGAAACACGCTGGCATAACTGTCACAGTCTGCTGCAAAATTCACCTTGAGGAAGGAGTGCAGTGCAATACCTGGATGACATTCTTAGGAACCAAACACTTCAGGGGTCAGATTCTTGTGTCACTTGCTTTCGACGTGCTCCTTTATTCTGTCAGTGCGAGTACTGACCTCAGTGCTGCAGTTCTTGCAGCGCAATGCATCCTCGTCACGCCCATCTTTACTTTCCTTGAAAAGTTCTTAGCACTGATCGTTCGCTGGTATTCAGGCACAGATTTGCGTTTTTGCCCCACATTTACCTTTTTACTTTATCTATGGAGGACTGACTGTTTAAATTTAATGCTGCTCTAAACTGACGTGAGACAATAGATAGGCAGCATGTCTTTGTGAGCCAACCATAGCGCAATATTAATATTGTTTGATTTTCTGATCTCCACTGTAGCCAGGTCTACACTGCGACTTTAAATCGGTTTAATGGCCGATATACCGATTTAACGCTGTATCCGTTCACACGACGTCGTCATTAATATCGAGTTAACCGCCTCCTTAAATCGATTTCGGAACTCCTCCCAAACGATTGTTTTTAATCCATTGGTTTGGCCTCAGCAGAATGACCAGGAGACACTTAACCTTGCGCACGGTCGCTTCCATGGCTTCACGTCTGGGCTTCTCGCTTGGGAGCGCAGGGACTGTAATTCTTGGGTGCTCTAAAAAAGATCCTGGCTGTTGGGGTTTAACGGACCTGCTGTGTGCTATCACCACGCTCATCTTCATCCTCAAATTTCGTCTCCATCTTCCCCTCGGCTCTTACATCCTCAGAAACACTTGATATTTTCATCCAAAGTATTCGAAATACCCGGACAGGGGGTGGGGCACTGGTAGCCCCGCTGAACCTCCACTATACAAAATTGCATGTAGTTCAGCAATAGAAAGCGGCATGTTTTCGGCTCAGAGCCTGAACGCTCCGTTTGCTTCTCTGGCTTTCTGGTAACCCTGTCTAAGTTCCTTCATTTCGCACTCGAGTCTCACTGAAGTGGAGTGGCTCTGCTGTGCCCTTTTTATCAATGCCATACACTTTGAAAATTCTTTCAAACTTTTCAATTTCGTCTTTTGAACGCAGTGCCTGTGAGCACTGAGTCTCACACCCAGAAAATCGTCAGGATCAACAGAACCTCATGTGTGTCCAACGCTGGCTGCTCTTTCCTTCGATTATCAGGAGCTTGCAATAGGGTGACGAGTGCAAATGAGCTCTGTGTGGTCACCTGTTGTGTGTGCTGACACCTCTACCCGGTTGGAAACAGGCTAGAAGAATGGAATTCAAAAGTCGCGGGGGATCAGCAGATGTTGGTTATCCTGTTATACCTGAGGCCAGTGCATCACAAGAGAGTTAAGTTGTCCGTGCATCATGAGTGCCCCTGTGACAATGGTTCTGAACTCCAAGTTGTGTTGGCACCGTTGGTCTCACTTCTGGGGGCAGAGTCAATCGCTCCCTTCAAAGCTGTGTTCTATTCATAAATTGAGGAGTATTAACTTGTGGAGCACAACTAGTCAAAGCCACGTACTAGGCCTGATTGGGCACAGTGCCCTCCCCCACAACCCCTCCGCGCCCGGTTGCTTATGTTCACGAATAAGTCTGTATTACTATAATTCATTGTATTCCTCACGACTGCAATGTAACAGAAATTAGCGAAGGGTGGTGTGGATCCCTTTGGCTCACAGTAGCTGTGCGGTAGGTTGGGCAAGTAGTAGTGAATCAGCATAAATGTGAGATGTGTGTTGTCTCTTTGCCTAAGGGGCACACCACCCCCTGTTAATATCAGCCACGGAGTAGCTCGCGCTCTCTAATACAACTTGAACTCTTCCTTAGAGCGAGTAGCGTGTTAGTTCTGATCGTACAAACAGCAAGAGAATCTGTTGGCACTTTATAGACTAAACAGGAGACATCTGTTAGTCTCTAATGCCGACAGGTTCTCTGCTGCTTTTGACTCCTTCCTGTAGTCAGGACTTTGACCTCTATTTTAGACAGCACAAGTGTGAGGGATGAACTCAGTGTCCCAAGTGAGTCAAATCCCAAGTTATGCTTTTGCGTTGCCCGCCCCCGCTGATTTTAGCCAGGCGAGTACTCAAATGAATAGCCAGCGCCGCACACAGTTCAAGAGAAAGGAGAGGATAAACGTCATGTCATTGCCAAGTTTTCCTCTGGCCGTAGAACGGACAGAAAGTACATGGTAAACCATCTCTGCTATCATTGCAAAACGCATTGAATGCTGGTGTGTAGCGCTCAGAGTGTCGCCTCTGTCTCCACGGCATCTAAGTACAACAATGGTGACGGGAAAAACAAAAAGCCGGATATGGTCTCATAGTGCTGCCCACCATGAGTGCTATTGTTATTCTGCATAGAAGAGGCAAATACGGCCAGGAGAAAATTGGCGAACAGGACTGTCTGCTGATGTCTCTTTCTCGCAAAGGAAATGAATGGAGACGACATTTAACGGCGCCAGAACCACCACCGCGACACATATAAACTATTTATAGCAATCAGGGGCCGGGGGAGCCCTCAATGGAGGACGGAAACGGGGTTAGCTTTGAGAGACTCACCAGCTATCACCCACAGTCCTCAGCAGTCTCGTAATCTAATTTGCAATTCTTGGCCTTAAGCGACCACAGATGTATGTAGCTTAACAAACACTGGTGTCTTTATAGGTACCTCTGGACAAGTCTCATTCAGTAATTCCTTCCCTAGCCCCCTCATGACTACGTAGAAATGAAAGTTAAATATAGCAATCCTGGTGTAGTACATATGTCCAGTCGCCCTCTCTATGTTACTGAATGGTACTTGATAGAGGCGAATCTGCAGCATGAAGGCTTAGAGCTTTGCAACAGTGGCAGTATCATAACCAATGGAAGTATGAAATCTATGAGAATTAACCTGTTGCCTGATTATGCGGTGATTTCTGTTGATTGAAAATATCCGCTATCCTCTCCCCCTTCCTGGTGGCTAGAATGGTACAAGTACTGACTGAGTAACAGCAGCAAACTGTTACCCTCTGCCATCTATTCTTTTTGTTATCACTCACAGTATAAACCTGGGACAGAACGGATGATAACCCTCGTGTAAATTTTTGAAGGAAATGGGATTAAACTCACTTGGGACTGAGTCAATCTGCCTTTACGGTTAATAAAATAGTCAGTCGGCGCACAAGAGTATGGAAAATAGGATACCAGTGTAAAATTAAAATAGCAAGTGTAGCACGGGGCAGACTGCTCGCGTGTCAGTATTAACTAGAGGGATGCGCGTTGCAAGTAAGCGCAACATTGCTTTCCCACCACCTATGGGCATACCACTGTCAGGTAGCCCCACCATTGTTGGCATGATATTATGAAGAATGAGAATAAGAATCACATGAGTAGTTTACCGAGATCCAAATAGGGGGAGGTGAGCCACCTATGCGGCTGATGACTAGTCCATGCAGTTCAGAGAATCTTTGGTATATTTCGTCAAGATGAAGAAAGTGGCTGTCTGAATGAAGCTCAGCCCCCAGGTGATACTGAAGACATGAAGACGTGTACGCGAGGCGTTCTGTTGATCATCGACGCACATGGTATCAGACAGAATGGGAGTCATTCCCATTGTCTCTGACACCGAGCCCACGGCCACATCTCAGCCAAGAGCCACTCAGTCTCCTGCGGGTGGTCCGTCTACCCCTGGGGAGGGCGAGCAGAGGAGGGCTGGATACTGCTCTTCACCGTAGAGATGGGCGGGTTTCAAGCCATGGCGCTGGAGCTCTCCCATCATGTGCGAACAGAGGAGATGACTACTTTACATACTTTAAGGACCATTATTTATTTACACTTTTTTTTATACCAGTGCTGGATGCGGGGGAAAAAACTGACGAGCTCCGCTTTCCGGAAACCACCAGTCAAGACACTCGATGTATTACGCATGCAGGACATTTGTGGCCCGCGGCAGCAAAAATGCAAATAGTTTTCAGAGGACCGCTGTGGAGGAAACTGGAGCTGTTAGTCCCATTACCAAACCCTCCCCTCCACTCCCTATTGCACATCCGTTTGAGTGTCTGGCTTCCCGTTTAACTAGTTTCACACACTGCTGTAGTATCCTGTAGTTTATTTTTTCAAAGGCTTTTGGCCATTCCTCCTTTCTTTAACGAGCGTCTCCGATAGAGATTTGTCCTCACCATACAGGCGATGGACATCTGCTATCTCCGATAGGGGTTCAATAGCAGAGAGTATTACTGACATGTTGGAGACTGACATCGCCTACCTTATCGTGTGATTACCGAGTGCTGGACACCGTGTAAAGCAGGAAAAGAGTGTCACTCGTAAAGCTCTCTGGGATTTCCTGTTTACCAGGCACTCATCGCATCGGCGGAGTTCGGATTGCGGACCAGAGTGACAGTCGAGTGGTGCACCCTGTCTCTGCCATTAGAATAATAGCAAGTGTACAGACGAGATCAACAGTGTAGTTAGAGACGCACAAGGTCGCTCGAGCTCCTGTGGTCACTAGTATCAGCAGGCGTTAGCACCCTGGCAAGAAGCGCACGCGCGTCTCGTATTCCTCTCTCCTCACTCCTCCTGGAAGTAAACCGCGTTGTCATCTGCCCCTCTCCCCTAATTTAGTAGTCATGAAGTATAAGGATACCAGAATTATAGAAACAGAGATTGTTTAGGTGAGAGAAAATGAGTCGAGGGGCGAGAGGCCCACTTGGAGGCAGCTAACTCGCGGCTATGGACAGTCCAGGCAGAATGCGCACTAGCTCTTAAGCGAATGTGACTCCTGATAGACACTACAGGGAGGAATTGACTCATTCAACAATAAAGTCAAGCCCAATATGTGATATGTGCACCAAAATCTTTTCAGGCGCCCAAGTTTCAAGATGCATTAAGCCTAGGTGTATTGAGGTACCGTTCTGTTAGGCGTCTCTACTCTACCACTGAGTAAGCAATCGCTATCGAGTGTTAGCCACTCGATGTTGAGCATTCCTCAGGGCGAGGTTCTCCTGATGGTAAGGCAGTCTTTGCCAGCCGGTGACCGTTAGTACCACCAGAGCAGTGAGGCAGATGGACGAGGAGCGGATTACTGCTCTTGGACTGTCGCTGAAGCGTCCACGTCTATCCAGCAGGCGATTCAGTACACATAGGGTGGACATAGGAAAGTAGTCAAAGCATGATTTCTTACCCTTTTTTTGTCTGTTGGTGCGGTGGGGGGAGCAGGGGAAGAAATTGTGACGAGCCTAGAGTTCACCTCGAACACACGGCATACATCCTGCTCGTGACCCTACAATGACATTGAGCGTCTGCCATATAAGCAAAATAATTTCTCAGTGAGACTGCTGATGCGCTGAGTGGGTGAAAGCTGGAGTCCTCAGTACCGCCCTCCCTCCTTCACGTCTATGGCCGCTCATAGGTCCATTTGAGTCTCTGGCTTTCCCGTGTAAACGTTGTCACACAGGCCTGCTGATACTGCAGTTGTTTTATCAAATGTCTTAGGCATTTCGTTTCGTAACGGAGCGTGGATACAACCAATTTGTTCATCACCATGGACAGCGAAGTCAGATACCTTAGTATTCTGTCGTGGATCCATGCTGGATGCTCTTTATTGGATTTTGAGACTGCATCGCAGCCAGTTGCTGATCAGAGCTCACGTAACAAGTAACAGGAAATGTTAATTCAAAAGTTCGCGGGGCTTTTCCTAGTTTACCTGCCGTGCATCCTGCAGTTCTTCAGATTGCTTTGTCGAGAGCGGAATTCTCTCCCATGTGTGTCCCGCATCGGTGGGATACCCTGGAGCCCGGGGAAAAAATAGACTGTTCGATTCCGTCACACGAAACCCTAATATACGAGTTATTTACACTATATAATAATGCAAGGATTGGAGAATTTAGCGCTACTCCTCTCC